>NC_026004.2:53337074-53582656 GCF_000442705.2 Elaeis guineensis
ACAAGTGGGAGTTGTTGGGAAATGTGTCCCAAAAAGCCAATCGTCAAGCTGTTGACGGTTGAGCAACCAAGTATTGTAATTGATTTGTTAATAAATAAATATATTTGGCATCTTCATCATAAGCTTTCATCTTCTAATGAACTCTGTTATTATGATGAAGTCCTTAGGACTATTTAAGTTCGATAAAGAGAGGATTTATCGATTAGTCCTTAAAACTGTTCACGACCAAATGATAAGCTGTTAATAAGGGCGACAGCTTCTATCGAGCATAGGTCGCTGTAGGCCATATGGGTTGGTTGTCCTCTTAACCAAGGAGTGTGAAGACACTGGTATGGCATACAGGTGAGATGTAAGGGTACATCATCATTGAACGTGACCAACTTCAGAGCATTCTGCTGTCGAGAATGTCTCTGATGGGATATAGGTATAAGTGTCCCTTAGACTTGAGATCGCCTCAGTGACTTGCAAGCAACTCACTGTGCTTTGGTACTGGACTAACTGAATTTCTAATTCAGAGATGGAAGGCTTCTGGGCACAGTCAAGTACTTGCGAAGTCAAAGTGTGATCGAGATGGGATTGACCACTCCAAGAGTTGGAGAAGAATGAGTCGCTGTATTTCAATTTAGCAAAACCTTGGCCAGGGTAATCCATTAGATGGATTTGATATTTTGAAATACAATGTGGACAACCTGATCAGAGTTGACAGTTGAGCTCTGGGGTGTCCTATGATCATTTTGGTCAAGGGGATGAATTATATGAAAACTATATCCGCATGGGTTCTAAGGATGTTGTTCTACACATTCGACCTATCCGGTCATCGGGTATCATTGCTAGATGGTCACTTCGATTGGTATAGAAATTTGTTCCTATACTACCGACTTAGGTTCGGACCTATGAGGTCACACACATTAGAGTTCATGATCCGATCGGATGGTTGATCAACGATTAAGAATCGTTCTAGGATTAGATGATCAATACGATTGATATTTAACCCAGTGCAAGTGTTGCAGGAGGATCGATTAGCAATTCGATTGCTAATTGGCTTAATTTGATTAAGCCAATGGGCTGAGATTAAGTATAATTAAATATAATTTAATTAGATTTAGTTTGGGCTTGATTGGATCAAGTCCAATTGGTTTATTGGATAAGCCAAGTGCAAGGAAAGACTAGTCCTAGTTCAACTAGGACTTGGGTCAATCTAATTTCTAATTTGATTAGAAAATTAAATCAGATTTAAATCTAATTTAATCTGATTAAATTAGGTTCTTAATTAGGTTAAGACCTATTTTAATTAGGTTGATCTAATTTTGATTTGATTTGGTTTGGGGAAACCAAATTAAAACAGGTCATGAGACAGAATCCTAATAGGACTAGGATTCCACCTTGTGCCACATAAGCCTTCTCCATGCCCTCTCTCTTATTCAACGCCAATCTCCACTTATTTTGTGCGACAAAAGCCCTCTCCCAGATTTCTCCCACGTTCACAAAAGGTCTCTTCTCTTCTTTCTTACATGGAAGGTGGTTTGGATCAAATCTAAAAGGAATAAGTTTGGATTTTGAATTCTATGAGATAGAGTTTTAGAAATCCAAAACTCTTTCAATTTTGCACCGAATTTATCCAAATTTTTTTTGAAATTTTTGAGGATTTTAGGGTTTACATTGTACACCCTTTTCTGGTAATCCATACACGAAAATATGGAGGAGGTGCTCAAGAGTTGGGCGTCCCTTAAGTTGCCATGTTTGGATAAGCCTTGACTAGGTGTTTGACCTAGACAAGGACTCTATCATATCTCTCTATATAAGATGAGTTTTTTCGTGAAATTTTAATGGGAGATAGATATTTGAGAGACCTTTCTGCCATCCAAAAATTAGAGAGAAATACCTTTGGATCGTGGAGATATAAAAGATGCAAGTTTGGGTGTCTAGAGAGAAAAACGTGAAGAAGAAGAGGGTCTTCTTCTAGGATTTTTATTTTCATATCTTTCCTCCTTCCATCTTGAGTTTTCTGAGAGTGTCTCAGATCTGAAACTCCTCCTTCTACTTTTCATCTTTGGAAGAGTTCAAATCAAGAAGAAGGAGGCACCTGATCAACCATCAAAGAAGGATCAGCGCAGTACTAGCATACTGTGCTGATTTCCTGAAGCAGGACTTCTGATCGAGATTCGTGGGCTCGTGTGGACGACTCCTAGAGGCCGGACGCATGTGCGGCTTGCAACATCATCCTCAAGCCCAGATCAGCAAGGTTAGAATGTCTAACTTGCAAGGTAACAGATCTGATCTATTGTTTAATACATACATTAGATGTAGCTAGTATAGAAACATGTTGATATGATCAACATGTAGTTCATACTATATTTAAATATATTTTAATTTCTGATTTAATACCATGTAATAATCATGTAATAGGATCTTAGATCTAGGGATTTTCTGATCTTAGAAAATAAATTTTGATTTATTTGAGTCTTCCGCTGTATGATCTTGAAAAAGTTTCAAGATCTAACCCTCTTTTTCAAGATCTAACCCTGAAACCCTAGATCTGGTTCCTACAAAAGCTTATGATGAAGATGCCAAATATATTTTATTTATTAATAAATCAATTACAATACTTGGTTGCTCAACCGTCAACAGCTTGACGATTGGCTTTTTGGGATACATTTCCCAACAACTCCCACTTGTCCTAAAGCCACTCGGCACAGTATCTAATACCCATCTTCGACTTGTGGTTGTCGAACTCCTTTATTGCTAGGGCTTTAGTGAAAGGATCGGCCAGGTTCTCCTTTCCATCGATCTTCTGAAGATCGACGTCACCTCGATCCACGATCTCTCGGACCAGGTGGAAGCGGTGCAAGATGTGCTTCGTCCGTTGATGTGCTTTGGATTCCTTCGCCTGAGCTATGGCACCAGTGCTGTCGCAGTAGAGCAGGACCGGACCATCGAGGGAGGGTGCTACTCTGAGCTCGTTGATGAATTTTCTCAGCCACACAGCTTCCTTCGCGGCATCCGATACTGCGATGTACTCTGCTTCACAAACAGAGTCTGCCACAGTATGCTGCTTGGAACTCTTCCAGCAGATGGCTCCACCATTCAGAGTAAAGATATAACCCGACACGCTCCTGCTGTCATCATGGTCAGATTGGAAGCTGGAGTCTGTGAACCCCACAAGTTTCAGATCTGACTCGCCATAAACCAACCATTGGTCCTTAGTATTTCTCAAATACTTAAGGATGGCTTTAACCACTTTTCAGTGGTTTTCTCCAGGATCAGATTGGTATCTACTCACTACTCCTAGTGAGTATGCCACATCTGATCTTGTACATGTCATGGCATACATGATAGATCCCACGGCTGAAGCATATGGGACTCTACTCATACGCTCTCTCTCTTTAGGAGTTGTCGGACAATCCTTCTTAGAGAGAGAAATTCCATGGCCTATCGATAGATAGCCCTTCTTGAAATTCTCCATGCTGAACCTCTTCAGCACAGTGTCTATGTACATGGACTGGGATAACCCAAGCATCCTTTTAGATCTATCCCTATAGATCTTCATCCCAAGAATGTAGGATGCTTCACCCAAATCCTTCATGGAGAACTGTGATGACAACCAAACTTTTATTCCTTGTAGTGCGGGGATGTCATTTCCGATTAAGAGAATGTCATCCATGTACAAGACAAAGAATACCACAACTGGACCATTTGCCCATTTATAGATGCAGGGCTCTTCTCCATTCTAAATGAAGCCATATGTTTTGATCACCTTATCAAAATGCATGTTCCAACTCCGAGAAGCTTGCTTGAATCCATAAATGGATCTCTGAAGCTTGCACACCTTGGACTCATCTGTGGATGTAAACCCCTCAGGTTGTATCATATACACCTTTTTGGTCAGCTCTCCATTCAGAAAAGCTGTCTTTACATCCATCTGTCAGATCTCATAATCCAGATGGGCAGCTATTGCAAGTATTATCCGAATGGATTTGAGCATTGTCACAGGAGAAAACATCTCGTCATAGTCAATACCATAATGTTGATGATACCCCTTGACAACCAGATGGGCTTTATAGGTCTCCACCTTTTCGTCTGCGCCCCTCTTCCTTTTGAAGACCCATTTACACCCAATGGGTTTAACCCCTTCAGGTGTGTCAACCAATGTCCATACATTGTTGACCTTCATGGACTCCATTTCGAATTTTATGACTTCAAGCCATTTCTCAAAATCAGATCTCTACATTGCATCCATATAGGTGATCGGATCCTCATTATTCTCATCAAGTTCGATGAGATCACCATCTCGGACTAAGAAATCATAGTATCTGTCCGACTGATGCGGTACTCTACCGGATCGCCTTAATGGTGTAGGTACATTGGGCTCCAGATCTGATCTAATCATATCCGACTCAGGTTCAGCTATTAGTGTCGGTCCTTCTACCTGTTGAACTTCATCAAGTTCAACCTTAAAGGCAACGGTTCCTTCACCAAGGAACTTCTTTTCTAAAAGGATTGCCTTAAGGCTGACGAACATCTTTTGTTCATCAGCATGGTAGAAAAAATATCCTTTGGTCTCTTTGGGGTACCCTATGAATGAGCATTTGTCAGACCTAGGTCCAAGTTTGTCTGTGACTAATCGTTTGACATAGGTCGGGCACCCCCAGACCCTAAGGTGTGAAAGTGCTGGCTTACGTCCTGTCCATATCTCATATGGAGTCTTAATTACAGACTTACTTGGAATCCTATTTAACAGATAACAGGCCGATTCGAGTGCATATCCCTAGAAAGATATCGACAAGCTAGCAAAACCCATCATGGATCGGACCATGTCTAACAGAGTCCGATTCCTCCTTTCAGACACACCATTATGCTGTGGTGTTCCTGGAGGAGTCTATTGAGACATAATTCTATTCTCTCTTAGATATGTGAGAAATTTACTAGAAAGGTATTCTCCTCCTCAATCAGATCGAAGAGTTTTAATACTCTTCCTAGTTTGTTTTTCTACTTCACTTCGGAATCGTTTGAACATTTCAAATGAATCCGACTTATGTTTCATCAGATAGACATATCCATATCGGGATAGATCATCCGTGAAAGTTATGAAGTAAAAATATCCACCTCTAGCACTGGTGCTCATGGGCTCGCATACATCAGTATGTACTAGACCCAAGAGCTCAGTAGCTCTCTCACCTTTTCCAGTACAAGGTGACTTGGTCATTTTATCAAGAAGACAGGACTCACAGGTTGGAAGTGATTCACAATCACTAACTTCGAGGATTCCCTCTTGAGTCTACCTGTTTATTCTGTTCTTGTTTATATGACCTAGCCTACAGTGCCATAAGTAGATATCTGACACACTATCTAATCTAGGGTGCTTGCCAGTAGAATAGACTCTTATCAGGCTTGATCTTTTTGGTCTGGCTCTGCACTGATGTCCCAGCCTGAACTTGCACCTTCTTCACTTTCTTCTTCTTGTTCTTCTTTCCTTTCTCAAAAGGTCGAAAACTAGAGGACGAACCTCCCACTAAGTTCACCGACTCCTTATGGAGTTGGTGAT
Source organism: Elaeis guineensis (assembly GCF_000442705.2). Classification (NCBI taxonomy): domain Eukaryota; kingdom Viridiplantae; phylum Streptophyta; class Magnoliopsida; order Arecales; family Arecaceae; genus Elaeis; species Elaeis guineensis. The sequence goes on from NC_026004.2 coordinate 53,342,617, forward strand.
CTTTCTCAAAGTTCTGAAGCAACCCCAATAATCCGTGGTAGTTTACTTCAGGCTTTGTCATTCTATAATGAGTGAGGAATGGAAGATAAGACTTGGGCAGCGAGTTCAGTATTGCATCTTTCCCAAGCTGCTCATGCAAGGGAAAGTCGAGCTTGCTCAATCATTCCATCAGCTCGATCATGTACAATACATGATCAGTGATAGAGCCACCATCCCACATTTTGGCATTGAAGATGGCACAACTAGTCTTATGCCTCTCCACATCATCGGGTGTACCAAAAGCATCCTCCAACACTTGAAGTATGTCCTTTGGCTGAGCCGTCTCAAATCTGTGACTGAACTCGTCGCTCATGGTAGCCAGCATGATACAGCGCACCGTGGTCCGATCACTGAGCCACTTCTGGTAAGTGTCTCTGACTGTTCCACGTGCATTGACAGCTGGCTCCTCAGGTGCAGGATCCATTATCACATATAGGATCCGTTCATGCTCCAGGACAATCTTCAACTTTTGATACCAGCTACCGAAGTTGGGTCCCACCAACTTATCATTGTCCAACAATGATCGGAGCGATAGGGAAGTGGCCATATTTGCACAAAGGAGAACCATAACTTAATTAGTAATTGATTCATTAAACCTAAATATTTGGACTTTAATCAAAAAGTTTCTCCCACTATTTTATTCGAATTCGTAGCCTCTACCTCCAATTCGAGGAATTACCTAATTTCTTAGTGGGTACTAGAATCCACTTAGACTGCACACAAATCCAACTTTGGTTGGCCAACCCATGTACATCTAAGGGTAGGTTCATAACCAATTGTTTCTCTAAATAATTTCTAGTAATTTTAATTTTACCCCAGAAACCTAATCAGTAGGCTTTGGCCTCCACTGTAAGGATCCAGTTAGGTCCAACCATTAACATGATCATACATGGTGTATCTAACCAACGAATGATTAAGCCCAACTTTGGTTGGCTCACCTAACCACCATTAGAGAGATACTTCCAAGTCATCATATGATGAGTGATAATTCCATTAGTCAACAAGCACCAGGCCTTTGGGTCTGCAATGATTATTGAGTTAATGGACTCATTATCAAACACCTTAATGGGAGGCTATGACTCAGTTATCTCCATAACTTTATCATTTTAAGGACCTAATAATTTTAGAGGATTTAAATAATATAAAGGATGAGGTCAGATGAACCAGCTTATCATGATCCTCCCACTGGCTTCACCAAGTCAGCTTAAGGGAGACCAGGACTGGTCTAGGAGCACCTAAATCAGTCATACTGATTTACCTAGCTGACATGGATCAGCTCGAATAGTCAAGTGATCCGATCAAGATAAAATTTTACCAAGAGGCCAGGTAAGTTTGATTAGTGGGAGGGTCTACCAAAGCTTGCCTTAGACACCATCAGAAATGGCCAGGTAAGCGGGCTCCCAATTAAAAACCATTGGTCTGGTTTACCTTAGACACCAACTGGTTTAATTAGTTTCGATTAGATCAACCTAATAGTTCGTGCTAGACCACTTAGCCAAGAATCAAGTCCATTTCGTTCTCGTTAAAGACATGGACTTGACCAACTACAACTATTGTAATTGATCTAGAGAATCCTTGACCTAATCTAAGACAACAATTGATTAGATTTAGTCAATTCTCTAATTAAGTCTATCTTTAATCTAACCATAGGTCTAACCCAATTAATTGATCTAATTCCCACTAACCCATTAACCCAATGTGTTATGATTTGTGTCTTAGGTTCTTCAATTCACAATCCTAGAACCTAATCAAACAACTTCTTAATTCTTAATTAAGTTTTGGGCTGAGGGTTGGGTTCGGCTTTTCAAAAAATAATTTTCATATTGGTAAAATAATTTTATAATATGATTCTACCAATCATATTGCATGTTTGATTCGTAATCAAGATACAAGTGAAATAAACATGAAACTACTTTAGATCTAATCTAAACAGGTTCATGTAATTGAAACAATTTCAACTTTAAACAATTTTTTTGCACAAAAATTATTAACAAAGAGATTTTATTTTAGATTTAAATATTTTTTAAATCTAATAAATTATAAATTTAATCTAGATCATATCTAACAAATTTATGATTAAAGATAGATCTACACAAACTAGGACAACCTTTGCACTGTAAGGGGTAAACCTTACAGCAGGACAATCTTGCAGTTTGTGATTGATCTAAAATTTTAATTTCAGATTTAATAATCAGATTATAAATTAGATCTAATCTAAGAAATAATTTAAGCATATATAAATAATCATGTAATAAAGAACCTAGGCTCTGATACCAATTGTAGGAACCAGATCTAGGGTTTCAGGATTAGATCTTGAAACTTTTTCAAGATCATATAGCGGAAGACTAAAATAAATCAAAATTTATTTTCTAAAACCAGATAATTCCTAGATCTAAGATCTTATTATATGATTATTATATAGTATTAAATCAAAAATTAAAATATATAAATATAGCATGAACTACATGTTGATCATATCAACATATTTTTATACCACATCTAATGTATGTATTAAACAATAGATCAGATCTATTACCTTGCAAGTTAGACGCTCTAACCTCGCTGATCCGGGCTTAAGGATAATATTTCAAGCCGCACATGCGTCCGGTCTCTAGGAGTCATCCACACGAGCCCACGAATCTCGATCAGAAGTCCTGCTTCAGGAAATCAGCACAGTATGCTAGTACTGCGCTGATCCTTCTTTGATGGTTGATCAGGTGCCTCCTTCTTCTTGATTTAGACTTTTCCAAAGATGGAAAGTAGAAGAAGGAGTTTTAGATCTGAGACACTCTCAGAAAACTCAAGATGGAGGGAGGAAAGATATGAAAACTAAAAAATCCTAGAAGAAGACCCTCTTCTTCTTCACGTTTTTCTCTCTAGACATCCTAACTTGCATCTTTTATATCTTCATGACCCAAAGGTATTTCTCTCTGATTTTTAGATGGCACAAAGGTCTCTTAAAACTCTATCTTCTCTTAAAATTTTATGAAAAAACTCATCTTATATAGAGAGATATGATAGAGTCCTTGTCTAGGTCAAACACCTAGTCAAGGTTTATCCAAACATGGCAAGTTAAGGGACGCCCAATTCTTGAGCACCTCCTTCATATTTTCATACATGGATCATTAGCAAAGGGTGCACAATATAAACCCTAAAAGCCACAAAAATTCTAAAAAAAAATTGGATAAAGTCGATGAAAAATTGAAAGAGTTTTGGATTTCTAAAACTCTATCTCATAGAATTCGAAATCCAAACTTATTCCTTTTTGATTTGATCCAAACCACCTTCCATGTAAGAAAGAAGAGAGGAAACCTTTTATGAACATGGGAGAGACCTGGGAGAGGGCTTTTGTCGCACAAAATAAGTGGAGATTGGCATTGAATAAGAGAGAGGGCATGGGGAAGGCTTATGTGGCGCAAGGTGGAATCCTAGTCTTACTAGGATTCTATCTCATGATTTTAATTTGGTTTCTCAAATCAAATCAAACCAAAATTAGATCAACCTAATTAAAATAGGTCTTAACCCAATTAAGAATCTAATTTAATCAGATTAAATTAGATTTAAATCTGATTTAATTTTTTAATCAAATTAGAAATTAGATTGACCCAAGTCCTAGTTGAACTAGGACTAGTTTTTCCTTGCACTTGGCTTATCCAATAAACCAATTGGACTTGATCCAATCAAGCCCAAACTAAATCTAATTAAATTATATTTAATTAGACTTAATCTCAGTCTATTGGCTTAATCAAATTAAGCCAATTAGCAATCGAATTGCTAATCGATCCTCCTGCAACACTTGCACTGGGTTAAATGTCAATCGTATTGATCATTTAACCCTAGAATGATTCTTAATCGTTGATCAACCATCCGATCGGATCAAAAACTTTAATATGTGTGACCTCATAGGTCCAAACCTAAGCCGGTAGCACAGGAATAAATTTCTGTATCAATCGAAGTGACCATCTAGCAATGGTACCCGACGATCGGATAGGTCGAATGTGTAGAACAACATCCTTAGAATCCATACGGATATAGTTTTCATATAATTCATCCCCTTGACCAAAATGATCATAGGACACCCCAGAGTTCAACTGTCAACTCTGATCAGGTTGTCCACATTGTATTTTAAAATATCAAATCCATCTAATGGATTATCCTGGCCAAGGTTTTGCTAAATTGAAATACAGCGACTCATTCTTCTCTAACTCTTCGAGTGGTCAATCTCATCTCGATCACACTCTGACTTCGCAAGTACTTGACTGTGCTCAGAAGCCTTCTATCCCTGAATTAGAAATTCAGTTAGTCCAGTACCAAAGCACAGTGAGTTGCTTGCAAGTCACTGAGGCGATCTCTAGTCTAAGGGATACTTATACCTATATTTCATCTGAGATATTCTCGACAGTAGAATACTCTAGAGTTGGTCACGTTCAATGATGATGTACCAGTATATCTCACCTGTATGCCATACCAGTGTCTCCACACTCTTTGGTTATGAGGACAACCAACCCATATGGCCTACAGCGACCTATGCTCGATAGAAGCTGTCGTCCTTATTAACAGCCTATCATTTGGTCGTGAACAGTTTTAAGGACTAATCGATAAATCCTCTCTTTATCGAACTTAAATAGTCCTAAGGATTTCATCATAACAATGGAGTTCATTAGAAGATGAAAGCTTATGATGAAGATGCTAAATATATTTTATTTATTAACAAATCAATTACAATACTTGATTGCTCAACCGTCAACAGCTTGACGATTGGCTTTTTGGGACACATTTCCCAACAATCTATACATCCATTTCTCAGGGTCGATGTCCTACATCATCTCGTTGTAGGTTTTGGAACCATCTCTATATTTTCAATCTTTCTTGAGAAATACTTTTTCTTAATCCTCTATAAGAATATCAAATACCTTTTAGAAGGATGAAAGATCCTACTAGATCTGCGAGATAGAGGAGGTACTACATATACTGGCTCATCATGAAAAAGTTCTACAGATCTTATGACTCGTTGTTCTTTAAAGACTCTTTCTTTAAAGAGAAAATGGCATCCCAAATCTTTTAGGATACCCCATAAATGAGCTTTCAAGACCTATCCTTTAACTTGTCTGCCATACCATATCTCATATGGTGTAGTGGAATCAACTTTAGAGAGAATCTAATTTAAATTTTAAAAATTGAAGCTTGTCCCTAAAGAAACAAAAGTTAAATTAGTGAAGTTCATAATGGATCGGACCATATATCTCCCAATGCCATTCCTCCTCATAGATACTCCGTTGAGCTGAGGTGTACTAAGAGGATTCTATTATGAAACTATGCTATTTTCTTGAGATAATCATAAAATTTTTTATTTGGTATTGCATCCTCAATCTAATCGAAGTATCTTTAGGGTTTTTCGATTTACTTTTCTACTTCATATTTGAATTCTTTGAATCTTTCAAAGGTTTCAGATTTGTATCTCATATACATACCTATACCATGACTGATCATTAGTAAAAATAATGAAGTAGAGATAACCTTCCTTGTCTGGCTCATCAAATGGGCCGCACACATCAAATGTGTACAAAGGTAAGATCTCAATGGTCTTATCTTTTTATCCCATAAAGGATTGCATGGTCATTAATCTTCAAAGAGATGATTCACAGACTAGATACGACTCAACAGTCAATGAGCCCAAAAGCTCATATTTTTTCAGTCAATAAATCATTTCTTCATCTCATATATGACCTAACCAAAAGAACCACCTATATACTTTAGGTTTATTTAATTTTTGGATCTCTTAAACCCAATGGTATTCATTGTATGCTCAAGTAAGTTCACAAATGCATCATCATGCAAATGATAAAGAACTAAATCCAAACAATAATCATCAAGGTTAGGTGCCCACGACCACAGTACAACTTTTGCCCCATTATCAACTCAAAAAAATCATTTCATCTTCCCTCAACTCTCTTTCTTCTCTTAGACCCTATATGAAGTGCGTAACATGTACTAGAGTCTAATACTCAACTTAAAGAAGAAAAAATCATAAGATCAAATTTGAGCAATTTCGACATACCTTCCAAAAGTATGTCCATATTTCTTCAAGCTTTCCAAGTATGTACCTCTTAACTTTTCAAGGTTCCTTTAGTTATCAACATATTGACCAATTTAGTTAAGATACTATATTATTTATTCATATAATAGTTTCATAAACTATCCATATGAATTAGGGATTGTAGGATTAAATGCACTAACAATTTTTTGTACATGGTCATGTCAAGCTTCTCAAACTCTTCAATGTCTTTGATCATTGTCAAACGATGATCATGGATAAACTGTCCATCATGCATCTCATGCGCTGTACGACTCTGATCATCTTACAATTGTTGCAGATGAATCAGCATGTCATTGACAGTCTACATATCCTTATGTACATATTAAAGTTCATCAACCATGTACTCCAATTCATAGCACATAACCTAATTGTCAATGTCCAACCATTTGTCAAGTATAGCTCGTTGATTATGGATAGGACAAGCTGATGACATAAGGTTAATCTGATCAAGAACATGGCTTAATTTCTAAAAGCTAAGAACTATTCTTACATTTCTAAGCTAGAATATGTAAATGATTTCGATTAAGTAGTTGATATTTAGGATTCGAGTTAGAGGATTAGAAGCTGACAGAATTAACCATAGAGAATAAAGATTTAATTAAATGACTGTACTTGTAAAAATTTGTTTTAGAGATTTTAAAAATAAACAAAGGTTCCCACTAATTTTTTGGGTCTTTCACACTCCTCGGGTGGAGAAATAGAAATCCTAACGTGACAAGTGGTTCTAGTGCATGCTACAATCCCATCAATGTATGGTACGTCACCTAATAATTATTGATGACACGTATACCAATGCATAAATAACTTTTTGTCCAGATACTTTTTCAAGCATGTTGCAATGACTTGGTCTCTAAATCCTGTGATCTCACCTAATAGTTATTGACATATTTCTTAGTTAAGTCCGACCCACCATTCACCAGCGAGTGCAATGTCATCATTGGATCCCTCACCTAATAGTTATTGAGCCCAACCCCATCTTTATCTCGGGGCATCTAATGCCAATAGAGTGGTTGTGCCTTTTCGATGCAATCAAACTACTGTAACCAGTCGAGAAAGATTAATGCTAAAAAGGCATCCATATTTCTACAATGATGAAAGACCGGTAGACTTAATATTTAGTAAGAAAATTTAGGTTTAGGTCTCTTCTAATAGTCACATATATCTAATGTAGATGACTAATCTAGTTTAGATCAGCACATCATTTCATGTCTGACCAATCTAATCGATATGGATGAATTCAAGTCAACAAATAACCTAATATAAAACTTAATCTCCCAAAATGACCAGGTAAGTGAAGATGAGTGGGGGTCCTTCCGTTGCTTTCCTTAGACACGAACGAATTAATTAGATCAGACAACGGAACCAATTAAAGAACCACCATCTAAGACTTGCCTTAGACACCAATTGGTTGATTAGAATCGATCAGGTTAATCTATAGACCCGGGCCAAACTACTGAGCCAAATTTGATTTTGATTTAATCAGTTCACATCATATATGAATCAATTTGATCAACTATAATTAAACTCAATTTTGAGTCTCTTTGACCTAATCCCAACCAACTTTTAATTAGGTTTGATCAACTACTCAAAATCGAAAAGGATTTTAGCCTGATCTAATCAATGATCCTAATTATAGTTTAGTCTCTAGACCTAATTTATTCAACCCATACCCGAATCCCATATTTTATGCATAGAAATTTTGATCTTAAATTTATAATTTTAGATCTTATAATTTTGAATCTTAACTCTCACTTAAGTGTATTATATATATGGGTTTAAGTTTAGATCTCAAAATAATTTCTGATCTAAACTATTTGTATTGTATCTCATACAATTTTGCTGTCTGCAGAATTGAGTCGACTCATCCTCGTACTCGAGTCGACTTGTCACAGTGAGACAACTCAACACTGAGACCAACAAAATTCTGTAGACCTAGCCTATATTATTGAGTCGGCTCATCAGCAAACAAGCCGACCCACCAGGGTATCGAGTTGACTCTAACAAAAATAAGTCGACTCGTCAAGCATTGGAGTCGACCCAAACAAGAATCGAGTCGACTCCATAGGCATGCCAGTCATATTTTCAGAATTTAATGCAAACAAAACCTAGGGTTCTGGATCTAGAATTTTGTAGAAATTAAGTTTCAAATCATGTGTCACAAATTATATATCACATATATCATTTACCGATCTAAAACACATATCTTAATATATACATAAATAGATCTAAATCTAAAATATGTATCACATATAATTTTTTATTTGCTATTCATCTTCATAGGAAACATCACAATCGGTACCCCTACACGTTATAAGAGAACCCATCGAATGGACAAGAGAGGGACTTTAATCCATTCTTCCTCTTATGACTGAGCGGCTATGATGATTATCCTAATTTGATTATTAAGCTATTAAGAGATTAATCTAACATATCATATATATAATCAATTAAAATTTAGATCTAATTATTTTTTACATATCAGATATATAAACAATAATTCAAATCTATGCATGCAAGCATACATCGCATATATGAAATAATTTCAGCAACCATACTAGATCCAAATTAAATCTTAATTAATGTATTCAGATCTGAAACTAATTTCAGATCTGAATTACTTATAATTTATTTTAGATCTAAAATAATTTTAGATCTAAAATAATCTTGTAATCATATTATAATATGTAAAGATCTACCATTAAGTAATGTTCTACATTGTTCTAAGATAATCTTTCAGCATAACAGGGTTATACTAGGACAAACTTATTTCAAAACATGTCTAGTATCTAACTAATCTTTAGATCTAATTTTTATAAATCAAATTTTAGATCTGAGGGTTTCATGTTCATATCTATGGTTCTAATACCATTTTTAGAAAGTATGGTGGTTTCATGCATGTAGTTTAAAAATTTTAACATAAAATAGATTTATGTAAGCAGCAAAAATAAATTAAATTAAAATATTTTTAATTTTAAATTCATGCACCAGATCAGATCTGAAAACCATGCATTGGATCTTTGTATGAACATATCACTATCATCTGAAATCTGAAATCAAACATAAAATGCATCAGAAGAAAAATCGAAGATTTGATCTCCAAACCTTCGGATCCTGCAGATGTCCAGAATTCGAGTTGTAGCCGCCCAAGCATCTGACTTCTGCTAGTATCCACATAGAGATATCTAATCAGAGTATCAAAACCATCAGTGTGCTAGCATCTTGCAGGTTTTACTCCTCAGCTTTAGGTTAGGGTCTCTTCTTCTAGATCTTGAAGAAAATGAAGGCTGTTCGAACTCTTTTGCGCAGATCTAACAGGATCTGAGCTGGACCACCAAGAAAAGAAGAAAAATCTTTCTTCTTCTCTTCCTCTCTCTCTCTTTTCTCTCTCTTTTAGACCTGATCTAATTAGATCATGGGATGTAGAGGTGAAGAAAGGAGGAAGGGAGGTGTTGAGAAGAAGTCACATGGCAAGAAAGAAAACCCCTCATGATTATTAGCGCACAGCCTAACTTCTTCTTTGATTTTTGTCACACAAAAAGAAGCCCTCACTTTCCAAAATAGATAAGATCAGATCTTATCTAATAAGGTAGGTGTGGCATGGAAAATATGGAAGAAAGGAGGGAGGATGTGTGATGAAAAAAAAATTGTGCGAGAGATCTCATGCAATTCCTAGCGCATGCCCCTTCTCTCTCTTCAATTTTTGTCACACAAAAATATTCTCCACCGCCTAAAATAGATGGGATAAGATATGGTCTAATTCAAATCAAATTTGAATTTGATTAAAATCGATCCTTATCTGGAAAGAGGGATGGCATTGTGAAAGGATGTAGTGGCAAGGAAGAGATCATGCATCAAAATATTAGTGCACGCCCATATTCCTCCTTTTATTTCTTTTATTTTGTCACACAATACAAAAGTCTCAACAACCCTCCCAGATTAGGATATGATCCTATTCCTAATCTGAATCAAATTCAAAAAGAAGGATGAGTCAAAAGGGAAAGAGAATCCTGATAAGGTGGGGCGCCAACTATTGGCGCCCATTCTTTTCTCACGCATGCAAAAAAACAAGGGACACATGTTTTCACACGTGCCCTCTTTCTTTCTATGTGAGATCTGGAGAGAGAAGCTTAGTAAAAGTGGGCCTTAAGGGTTAGATTTAATCTGATTCTAATTTGATCCCAATCGGGTTCAAATCAAGTCTGAATCAAATTCGAAAGACTGTCAAACCTGATCCAATAGAGATTGAAATTCAAATTTGATTTGGATAATTGAATCCAATTAGTATTAAATTAAATCAAGTTTAATTAAATTAAATCTAATTTAAATTAATTAAGATTTGATTCATAATTTTATCAGTTCAAATTAAATTACAACACTTCTAATTAAGTCCTTGCGCTAATAATTAGCAGCTGTCAAAACTGTAACACCTACAAATTAGCAGTTTTCAAAATTTAAATTATCAATTCGATTGATAATTTGAAAATAATCTAAACCACTGATCAGATAATATTCTTTTTGTGCGTGACCCCTCAGGTTCTATTCTGTCTGTTAGTCAGATATACCATGATCTTCATCACAGTATCATCGAAACTCCTTTTAATAGATTGAAATGATTCCAACTCATCCCAATAAAAATCGTTGATATGAAAATGATCCTAGTGGCAACCCAGCAGAATAGAAAAAATGAACTCCTAGATATAGTTACCGTATGATACAATTCCTCTATCATGAGTTCCGACTAGATGAAGGTCATAGAGAACTCGTCAAACTCTATCATCAGTTATATGTCAGATTGGCTTGACTCGAGTTCATCTGTGAATTTCATAGAAACTCTTTTCTAGTATTCATACTTGCTTTGGTCAGAAACTTTCTAAACTCAGTCTTGCGAATCGCATAAGACTACTTTTCTACCAAGATCGATAGATACCATCTAGGTGTATCCTACTCCAAATAGTGAATCTGAACTTATAATAGCCAGCATACATAGTAAGGATCTGAATGGCTAGGGATTAAGAGAACATACATCAAAACTAAGTAGTCTTGATACGAATAGCCAATACACCACAGATCGAAGGATCAGTCATACCACTGCAGCATCGAAAAAATTACTGACGAGTGAGTAGACATCCAAGTAGTTTTTCGTATTGATCACACTCAGTGCAAGTTATTCTCTAACAACCATCTGCACCCTCACTCCAGTGTTCTTACACTATAAATTTGAGACCCATCTGCTCGGAAGGGAGGTGATCTGTGTATCGATTTTAAATAGATTGATCACTATCTTTCGTGACGATCCTATGTTTAAGAGCATTTCGAAATTAATTACTAATGATGTATGTCTTAAATTCTAAACACCTTAAGAATATATAAAATTATCTTTGTTAATTTTTAAGACAAATCATGGATACATACTATATGATTGGTAATAAAAACTGCCCGTCAAGTATAAAAATATATCTTAGAAAAATATATATATTAGTCAAGATTAGCTTCTAGGGCACACATCTAACACTACAAAGTTGGTCATGTGAGTGGATAATGTTGGAATTTGGAATTTGGTGCATGTATATATATTTCAAAACTTTATTTTTTAAATATCGTAGTGGAGAATAGGATTAAAATACTTTTAATCTGAATTATACATGCATAAAAATATAAAACCACATAGATCTATCTCATATGCTGAAATTGATATGTGCTAAAATTCAGATTATGATCAAATCATATACCTATTTCGCAATTCTTTTCTTCGAATCTGGATCTAGAAGAGAAAAAGTTCTCTCTTATCCATACAAGTATCCGATTCTACGAGTATTCACTCAGGATCAGTCTGGAACAGCCTTCTATAATTTGAATTTTGGTTCTTTCAAAATTCAGCCTACTGAATCTGAATGAAGTATGGATTGCAATCAATGCTTGATCTTTCTTTTTGATCTTCTTCTTCTCCTCTTCTCTAGAGTTTCTCCTTGCTTTGTGCTGCTACAAAATACTAGCAACCAACAAATTATGGGATGCCCAACACCTTGGGCATGGAACTCCTTGAGACTCGCATCCCAAGGGATGAGCATATAGAACACCCAAGATAAGAAAAAGGGAGAGGAAGAGAGGGCGTGGGGAGAGCCTTTGGGTGTGAGGCGCTGCTGGTTTGGATGCTTTAGAAACTTTAGGGGAGTTTTCTTTAAATAGGCATAAGAATTGAATCCTATTCAATCATATAATACAAGTCCTACTTTATTGAGTTTCCTATTAACTTAAGTTATCCAACTTACTTTAGGAGACCCTTTAGGCACCAACAATTGAAGCCCTTGCACCCATAATTAGACATTCCAAAATACACCCAAGAGACGTCCCATAAGAGAACTAAAAGTCCTCTAATCAATGGACACGCCCAACTTGATCAAATCAAGGTGGCGCCCAAAAATAACTATCAAGAGAATTAATTAGGGACTTGCATCCTTAATTAATATGATTCATAACCTTAGACACCCAATAATTAGAGTCTCATGAATCTTATTCATATAGGTTATGAGCAGATAATTAAGTTAAAATTATCTTATCAAATAAGTAATCCCAACGAAAAGAAGAATTGGGTCCAACTATATGCTAGCAAGGTTATCATGAATCCAATAGATTTCTCTAAACCCAATTGATACTTCATAAGCTCAATTACTTATTTCAGGCCTAATTCCTTTGTTGTGTGGCCCCATAGATTCAATTCTATCTGATAGTGAGATATACAATGATCTCTATCATTGTATCATTGAAACTCGTTTCAATGGATCGGAACAATTTCACTCTAACTCAGCAAGGATTGTCGATCTAGAGCGATCTTAGTGAGCTCTCACAATCTACCAGTGACACCTAGCAGTATGTAGTGACAATCCAGTAGAATTGAAATGAACCTTTAGATGTAGTTAACATGTGATTTAGTCCCTCTATCGTGAGTTCCGACTAGATGGCAGGTCATAGATAAATCGTCAAATCTCAACATCAGTCATATGATAGATTCAATTAGTTCAAGTCCAGTTGTGACTTCTATGAAAATTTTTTTCATCAATCACACTACTATAGCCATAGATTCTTAGACTTAGCCTTTCAAATCTCATAGGACTACTCTCTATCAGGGTCGATATATCTTGTCTTGATGCACACCTCACTCCTACAGTGGACCAACTATCGCCAACATCCACTATAAGGGCTCATTGAGATCTATATCTATATGTCAGTCAAACTTCAGCAGCCTCACTATGAGTAGCAGTATCATCTCAAGTCAAAGAACTAGTCATACAACTACAACATCGAGATAATCACTGATGATTGAATAGAAATCTAAGTGATCTCTCGTATGGTCATGCTCAGTACTAGTTGTTCTCTAACAACCATCCGCACTCGTCATCCTTTGTCTCTACATAAATAGACTAGAGACTCATCTATCTTGAAGGATACGATTTGTGCACCAGTCTATCCGGATCTATCATCATCCTCATAATGATCATATGATCGGGAGCATTTACGAATTAAATACATGTCTCTAATTTTCAACACTTTGAGAATATGTATTGAAACTAATTCCATGGATGATTCAAAAATACATCACACTTGAATGAAAAAAAATTATCCTTTTATTGATCATATCAATATATTAAGTATAAAATTATATTTTAGAATTATTATAATGTATTGGCCATATTGTCTTCTAGGACATATATCTAACAATCTCCTATTTAGACTGTCCCATCTTCTCAAAGTGGACTTTCATTTTCAGTTGGCTCAACTGCTTAATCAGCGGGTCTGCCATATTATCCGCAGAGTCTACTCTTCACACCTTGACATGTTTCTTTTCGAGATAGTCGCGTATGATATGAAATGCCGCTCGATGTGCTTAGATTTTTTATGAGACCTCGACTCCTTAGCAAGTGTTATGGCTCTATTATTGTCACAGTATAACGGTATGACATCCGATGTCATAACCCTAAGTTCTACAAAAAACTTTTTGAACCAGAAGCCTTCCTTTGCAGCATCCGAAGTAGCGACCTACTCAGCCTTTATGATCGAATCCACTATAATGGGTTGCTTGAAACTTTTCTAGCTAACTACATCGTCATTGAGAACAAACACGTATCCTGACATAGACTTTCTATCATCAAGGTTAGACATAAAGTTTGAGTCAGTATAGCCCTCGACTCACAACTCAGAATCACCTCCAAAGATCAAGAACAGATTCTTAGTTCTTCTTAAGTACTTAAAGATGTTCTTCACAGCTATCCAGTGCTCCTTGTCTGGATTCGACTAATACCTACTCGTAACACTCACGGTAAGGTAATATCAGGTTGAGTACATAGCATGGCGTACTTGAGGCTTCCTATCATCGAAGCATAAATAATTTTACTCATGCACTGCACCTCCTCAGATGTGGTCGAACACATCATCTTAGAAAGACTAATACCATGCCTAACAGGTAAGAGACCTCTCTTGGAGTTTTTCATGCTGAATCTCTTCAGCACCTTCTCTATGTATAGCTTTTATGATAGGTCAAGTATCCGTTTAGGTCGATCCCTATAGACCTTTATTCCTAGAATATAGGATGCTTCCCCTAGATCTTTCATGGAGAATTTCTTGGACACCATCTTTTGACCATGGTTAGCATGAGAATGTCATTCCCAATAAGGAGAATATCATCCATGTACAATACGAGAAAGGTGATCGCACTCTCACTGATCTTCTTGTATACACAAGGTTCATCTTCATTTTTGATGAAATCAAACGATTTGATTGTCTCATCAAAATGATGGTTCCAACTTTGAGAAGCCTGCTTTAATCCATAAACGGACCTTTGCAGCTTGCAGACTCTGTGATCACCATCATCGGACGTGAAATACATAGGTTGCTCCATATAGATCTCTTCCTAAAGATATCCATTCAGGAATACAGTTTTCACATCTATTTGTCAGATTTCATAATCATAGTAAGGTGTAACAGCAAGCAAAGTGCGGATGGATTTCAGTATAGCTACAGACGAAAAGATTTTCTGATAGTCAATGCCTTCACGCTGATTATAACTTTTAGCCACAAGTCTAGCTTTATAGGTCTCTATCTTACTATCAGTATCTATCTTCCTTTTGTAGATCCATTTACACCTAGTGGGTACGATACTCTCAAATAGATCCACTAAAGTCCAGACTTAGTTTGAGTGTATCGAGTCAATTTTTGACTTCATATCATCTAACTATTTCTTAGAATCGATGTCAAACATCGTCTCGTCAAAGATATTAGGATCATCACTGTGATCCCTATCTCCCATAAGGAATATTTCATTTACTTCCTCTGTAAATATATCTATGTACCTTTTTAGAGGTCGGAAGACCCTGCTAGATCTACAAGGTGGTAGAGGAACATCAACTACTAGCTCATGACTACAGGTTCTTGAGGATCTATAGCTTTGGGCTCTTCAGAGACTTTCTCTTTGAGCTCTACTAACCTCCCACTGCCGCTATCCTGGATAAACTATTTTTTTAGAAATATGGCTTTTCGACTCACAATCATATTGTGATCTTATAGAAAGTAGAAGTAGTATCCTATGGATTCTTTTGGATATCCTATAAAGCGAACTATAATAGATCTATCCTCTAGCTTTCTGCCATCTATCTCTTGACATAGATTGGACATCCCCAAGTCTTGAGGTAACCCAGACTTGGCTTCTTATTAAACAATATCTCATACGGTGTGGTAAGAACGGACTTTGATGGAACCCTATTCAACAAGTGAATGACAGTGAACAAGGCATGTCCCCAAAGAAATAAAGGTAGATCAGTGAAGTTCATCATGGACTGGACCATATCCAATAGGGTCATGTTCCTCCTTTCGGATACCCCATTGAGTTGAGATGTTTCAGGAGGGGTCCACTGAGAGACTATGCCATTGTCCTTAAGATATCTCAAAAATTTTTGACTAAGATATTTACCTCCTTGATTAGATCGAAGAATCTTAACGGGTTTGCCTATCTGATTTTCTACTTCATGCCTGAATTTTTTAAACTTTTCAAAGACCTCAGACTTATGTTTCATGAGATACACATATCCGTACTTAGACAGATCATCAATAAAGATAATGAAGTATGTATAATCACTCTTGACCTGTACATCAAATGGCCCACACACATCGGTGTGTACCAGAGCAAGTAACTCAGTGGCCCTTTCTCCATGTCCTATAAAGGGTAATTTGGCCATCTTTTCTCAAAGGCAGGATTCGCAAGCTGGATATAGCTCTGGATTAAGAGAGCCAAGGATCCTATCCTTCTCCTGTCTGTTTATCCTGTCCTCTCCAATATGGTCTAGTCTATGGTGCCATAAGTATTTTTGGTTAATTTCATCTTTGGATCTCTTTTGACCTACGATACTCACTATTTGCTCGTTTAGGTTCACATGCGCATCAACATGCAAGTGATAAAGACTATTAATTAAAAGTCTTCATGCAATCAATTTATTTAGTAAATAAATAAAATAAAAATCTTTATTAAAATAAATTTTAAAACCTTTCTGTGCTAGCACAGACACAAAAATTAAATTTCAACTAGATACAGGAACATAATAACAGTCTTTTAAATTTAATCTAACATCAGACGATAATCGAAGAGGATAAGTGTCAATGGCCTCTACAGCAATCTTTGCTCTATTGCTGATCTAAAAGATCATGTCACCTTTTTTTAACCTCCTACTTTCTATCAGACCCTGCATTGACATACATATATGAGCACTTGAGCCAAAGTTCAATATCCAACTAGAAGTAAAAGAAACCATAAGGTTAGATTCAATTACGAGCATACCTTCAGAAGGCTTATCTTCCGTTTTGATCTTTAGGCTCTACAGGTATTTAGGATAGTTCCTTCTCCAGTGATCTTCAACATGACAGTAGAAACACTTTCCCTTTGCCTCGATCACTTTTGGACCATCCTTCTTCGGCTTGCTCTCTTTCTTCTACTTCTTCATGGATTTAACCTTCTTCCTTCCAGTAGACTTTCTCTTGAAGAAAGAGGTCTGCTCCACAGTGAGAACAGTGCTTCTTGAACTCTTCAAGGTACTCTCCGTAATGACCAACATGTTAACAAGTTCGGGAATAGTATAGTCAAGTTTGTTCATATGAAAATTCACCGTGAATTGACTATATGAACTGGTAAAGGATTGAAGGATCAGATCTATTTGCAATTTCTTTTGTATTTCTAGCTCGAGCTTTTCAAGCTCCTCAATATCCTTGATCATTGTCATACAATACTCATGGACAGATTGCTCTTCGCGCATCTTCAGATTGAAGAGTCTCTTAGACACTTTGAAGTGCACAATACGGCTCTGCTCACTATACAATTCTTGTAGGTGAGTGATTATGGCCCAGACAGTGGGTATATGCTCGTGCTGGCTTTACAATTCGTTTGATATAGATGCCAACACATAACACTTGACCTGACTGTCTTCATCCGTCGACTTCTCAAAAGCAGCTCTTTGCTTAGCAGTAGGATGGTTTGGTAGCACTACGGGATCCTGATCGAGAACATGACTTAATTTTTTTGAGGTCAGGATAATCTTGAGATTTCTGAGCCAATCTTTGTAATTGGTACCGGTCAAACAATTGGTTTCAAGAATGCGGACTAGAAGGTTTGAGGCTGACATAGTGGTTAAACTGCAAGAGTAGAGATTCAAGTTAGACTTTTATACTTAATGTTTATATTTGCTTCTAAAAATTTTAAGATGTAAATAATGACTCTCATTAATTTATTGGATCCCTCCACTCCTCAGGAAGGAAACGAAAATTCTAATGTGACAAAAGATTCTTAGTGGGTGTTGCGGTTTCACCGATGACATGCACCTCACCTAATAATTATTGATAATATGCACACCACTGCGTAGGCAACTCTTTGTCCAGATGCTTCACTAAGCATGTTGCAGCGACTTGATCTCTAAGTCATGTGGGCTCACCTAACAGTTATTATCCATACTTCTTAGTTAAGCCTGACCTATCGTTCACAAGTAGGTGCAAGGTCGTCATTGGATCCCTCACTTAATAGTTATTAGGTCCAACCCCATCCTTACTTTGGAGTAACTCTTTGCTAATAGAGTGGTTGTGTGTTCTTGATGCAACTAAACTACTGTAACCAGTCGAAAACAATCAACGCCGGTAGCATGTCCGTATATCTACAATAGTGGAAGACCTATAGACTTAATATTTATAGAAAGATTTAGGTTTAGGTTTCATCTAATCAATCATCATATGATCGATCTAACTGGCATGGGTTAAACCAGATTGCCAAGCAACCTAATTCAAGAAGATCCAATCTTTCAAATTGGTCAGATAAGTGGAGATCGGTGGGGATCCCCCCGTTGTCTTTCTAAGACATCAATAAATTGACTAGATTGGTTAACGGAACCAATTAAATAATTACGTCTCATTAACTTGTCGTAAATATCAATAGGTCGATTAATCAGAATTGGTTATCACCAGCGAATCAGGCTCAAACCAGCGAGCCAAATTAGGTCTTTAGATTAATCGATTCTACATATGGGATTCAAATGATTTGATCAACTATAATTATATGATCATAAACTTAATTGATCTAACCCTTATCAATACTTGACTTGGTTTGATCAATTACTTAATCGAGTTAGACCCATATGACTCAAATCAAAAATCTTAAATGCAATCTTATTATATGACTTAATTTATGATTTTTTCACGATCAAAATCCTCATGCACAAACATAAATTTTAGATTTTAAAATTATATTTCAGATCTAAATTTATTGCATGAAAATAAGTTTTAAAATATAAAAATAATTTTTAAGTTTTGTCATACAAATATATATCACATATATGTACGTAAAATCAGATTTAAATCAAATTTCAGATCTAAGTATGATATCATATATCTTATATACTAATCATGGATTAGATTAAAAGTAAATTTATGATCTAAATATATAATCATATATCACATATATGAATCAAAATTCAGATCATATAAAATTTTAGATTTTATGCATGCATCTATGTATCACATGAACATGAACTAAAACTCTTTCTAGATCAAAATTCAGATCTATGAATACAATTACATATTAATAATATATTTTAAAATTAAATATAAAATTAATTTTTAGATTAGAAGATCCATCTATATATCTCATGTATCAAAAAAAAATTTAATTTTGAAATTTTTTCAAAAATATGTATATCAAAATTCAGCATATAAAATCCATGGTTCTGATACCACTGTTGGAATTCAGGATTTGGTGCATGTATATGTATTTCAAAATTTTATTTTTTAAATACTGTAGTAGAGAATAGGATTAAAATACTTTTAATCTAAATTATATATGCATGAAAATATAAAACCACATGGATCTATCTCATATATTGAAATTGATATATGCTGAAATTCAGATTGTAATCAAATCACATATCTGTTTCGTAATTTTTTTCTTCAAATTTGGATCTGAAAGAAAAATTTTTTTTTCTTAGCCGTATAAGTATCCGACCTCTATGAGTATCTATTCGAGATCAGTCTGGAACAGTCCTCTATAATCTGAATTTTGGTTCTTTTAAAATTTAGCCTGCTGAATCTGAACGAAGCTTGGATCGCGATCAACGCTCGATCTTTCTCTTTGATCTTCTTCTTCTTCTCTTCTCTAGAGTTTTTTTTTACTTTATACTACTACAAAATACTAGCAACCAGCAAATTATGGGACATCCAACATCTTGGGGGTGAAACTCTTTGGGACTCGCATCCCAAGGGATGGACGTGTAGAATGCCCAAGAGAAGAGAAAGGGAGAGGAAGAAAGGGCATTGGAAGAGTCTTTGGGCATGAGGGGCTACTGGTTTGAATGCTCTAGAAAATTTAAGAAATGTCCTTTTAAATAGGCACAAGGATTGAATCATATTCAATCATATAATACAAGTTCTACTTGCATTAGGTTTCTTATTAACTTAAGTTATCCAACTTACTTTAGGAGACTCTTTAGGCACCAACAATTGAAGCCTTTGCACCTATAATTAGACATCCCAAAATATACCCAAGAGATATCCTATAAGAGAACTAAAAGCCTTCTAATCAATGGACACGCCCAACTTGATAAAATCAAGATGGCACCCAAAAATAACTATCAAAAAAATTAATTAGAGACTTGTACCCTTAATTAATATGATCCATAACCTTAGACACCTAACAATTAAAGTCTCATGAATCTTATTCATGTAGGTTATGAGCAGATAATTAAGTTAGAATTATTTTATCAAATAAATAATTCTAACGAAAAGAAAAATTGGGTCCAACCATGTGCTAGCAAGATTATCATGAATCCAATGGATTTCTCTAAATCCAATTGATACTTCATAAGCTCAATTACTTATTTCAGACTTAATCTCTTTGTTGTGTGATCCTATAGGTTCAATTCTATCTGATAGTGAGATATACAACGATCTCTATCATTGTATCGTTGAAACTCTTTTTAATGGATCGGAATAATTTTACTCTAACTCAGCAAGGATTGTCAATCCAGAGCGATCCTAGTGAGCTCTCACAATTCGTCAATGACACCTAGCAGTATATAGTGGTAATCCAGTAAAACTGAAATGAACCTTTAAGTGTAGTTAATGTGTGATTCAGTTTCTCTATCGTGAGTTTCGACTAGATAGCAAATCATGGATAAATCGTCAAACTTCAACATCAGTCATATGATAGATTCGATTAGCTCAAGTCCAGTTGTGATTTCTATGAAAACTCTTTTCCATCAATCATACTACTATAGTCACAGATTCTTGGACTTAGCCTTTCAGATTTCATAGGATTACTTCTCACTATCAATGTCGATAGATCATATCTTAATGTGCACCCCACTCCTACAATAGACCAACTGTCGCTAACATCCACTATAAGGACTCATTGAGACTCATGTTTATGTGTCAGTCAAATTTTAGCAGTCTCATTATGAGTAGCAGTACCATCTCAAGTCAAAGGATCAGCATCGAGACAATCACTGACGATTGAATAAAAATCCAAGTGATCTCTCGTATGGTCACGCTCAATACTAGTTGTTCTCTAACAACTACTTATACTTGTTGCTCTATATCTCTACACAGTAGATCAGAGACTCATCTATCCTGAAGAAAGTGATTTGTACGTCAGTCTATCTAGATCTATCAGCATCCTCATGATGATCCTATGACCGGGAGCATTTAAGAATTAAATACATATCTCTAATTCTCAACACTTTGAGAATATGTATTGAAACTAATTTTATGAACGATTCAAAGACACATCACACTTGAATGAAAAAGAAATTACCCTTGTATTGATCATATCAATATATTAAGTATAAAATTATGTCATAAAATTATTATAATATATCGGCTACATTGATTTTTAGGACATACATCTAACAGATAGAGCTCGATTTCAGACTCAAATACTAGTACCGAGCTGCATTCTTCAATGTGGAGGGGAAGGCTCGGCATAGGATCCCATCGATTGCTTCATGAAGAATCATCATAGCTTTGAAGCTTTCTAGATGGTCTATTGGGTCAGTAGATCCATCATAGCTTTCCAGCTGTGGCATTTTGAAATGGTCAGAGACTAGTTCCTGCATAATCCTATTGCTGAAAGGTGGGTTGGTATTGAAATCGAACACATCATTTTGGGTCGAGACCTGATTGCGCAGTGCTTCAATCTGTTGGTTCATTTCCTAGAGCCTGTAATTAACGTCTGTATCCCAGGCAATATAGGCCTCCGAGTGCCATGATGGTGATTGCCTCGGGGTGGAGTCTTGTCCCGATCATGGAGTCGGAGATCGTCTCCTCCTCCACTCAGGACTTCTGGGCTGATTATGCCGGGTTTGCCTTCCTTGTTCCAGGCAATGTGGGGGAGGTGGAGGCTGTTCTAGCTGTGGCACCTCCCGTAGCATAGGATTAGCCTGTTGTATTGCTTGGATTGCCACGGTCAGATCTCTTACCTGCTGAACCAGTAGGTTAAACTGCTCAGCATCCACCTTATCATTTGTCAGGGCAGTGGAGGTGGAACTTCCGGCTATTTGTGCTTGGGTGTGGTTGCTAGCTAGATTTTTAGTTGACTTGGAAGTAACGGCATTAGAACAACATGAAGTTCTTTTATGTGGTGCCATAGTCTCTGGTGTTGTTTTTCATTTTCGAAAATGAGCCTAACCTTTTCTCTAGCACCAACTGTTACTGCAAATTTTTTAGCTCGAGTTGGCTTGGCTAGAGGTAGGCGGTGACTACAGGACAATGACGACAAGACCTACAAAATAAGTTTTTGATCAGAGTTGGTTTCGATAGGACCTTCCGACATCCAAGTCAGAAATCTTGAATAAATATGAAGGAGTGAGCGTGAGAGAGATTGTGCTTATCTTTGGGTCTCTTGTTTGTCTCTATTTATAGACTAAGGCGAGAGCCATGAGAGAGTAGGAGTGTGAGGTGTTATCCCTGCCATATCGGATGTGGCGTGCCCCATATTGCTTGCCTAATTTAATCGGATTCAAGCGGTTGTGGATTCCTTATCTGCCTGTTCATAATTATTGCTTGAGATTACGGGATTTAAAAATCTGTGCGGAGTTAGGGGTTAACCTTTTCTGCTATGTCAATTGGAGTCGACGATCACTCCTGCTCGTTATACCAGTTAAGATCACTCTAGGAGGTACTTCAGGTCGGACAGATATGGTCGGTTCAAAAAATCTCGAGTCGGTTAGTACTAAGATGGGTTGGATCGAGGCATCATACTCGTTGGCATCAATTGAGGTAAGATTTTTCACTATATCAAAAATTATATAATAAATTGATTAAGATTATTAGGATGGACTTATAGCATTCCTATACAAACTATTATCAGCCAAAAATAGAAAATCAAGCTTCTCCTCTAATTCTATTATTATTCGAGCAAGTTACTTGGTCTTAACACAGGACCCGCGCCACCTTAGATGACTTATAGCCGATATCGTCTATGGCATTCACGCACGGAGACTGATCTCAAACGGCTGACTGGTGTGCCGGACAAAACAGCCGATCCGTTCCCCCACCCACTTCGGATAGGTCCGCTGCCCCTGCATCAGAATGTCCCGCCGCAGCTCGCCCATCGCCGCCTGCGGTCTCTGCCACCCGAAAGCGACCGCTTCATTAACTTATCCAACATTTTCCACCCTCTCGTTCAAATGATGGAGAAAAAACAAGCCAACACGTGGCACCTGGACGAGGCCTTCTCCTCATGCGCATGCCTCAGGGCGCAGGCCAAGGCCACTCGACGAGCTCCACGTATGCCAAGCGTCATGCATGCACATGCCTCATCCGGACCATGGATGATGCTTCCGCGTTCGCTAGTCTTGCTGTTGAGTTTGGAAAATAAAACGAAAACGAAAGAAAAAGGGAAATAGCGAGTATCGGGGCTACGCTTCCCAAAGCTTATAGGATCACAGAAAGAAGAAAAATATACATATAAAAAAAAATTAGACGAGAACAAGAAGGTCCAAAAGGGCATGAGAAGAGGGAACGGACGATCCGAAGAAGACCCACCACCCCCTTCTCTTGTCCACCAACCAGGATCCTTCTCCCTCTGCGACCGGCGTGCGGGATTCCACCGGTGCGCCTACCACCCTATTCTAGGATGCAACTACTCTCATCCTTCTTCGCTCTCCTCCTTTTGCTCTGCTCTCTCTAAATAGCGACTGGGAAGAGGGAAAGAAGAGAGAAGACATCGGTGTTGAAGATCAATCATGGCCGTTGGTGAGAACACGGGCGGCGTCGATCTCGGGGCAAATGCGGGGTCTTCCAGCCGGGATTTCGACGCCGGCGGAGCGTCGGAGTCGAACGGCCCTAAGGATCTGGACGCCCGCCAGCCAGTGGTCCGGATGGTAGAGCCCGCCGGCGGCATGCCCGTCCTCCGTCCCCACCACGACACCGCTGCCGCCTCCGCCGCCTACCACATGAGGGTCCAGCAGCTCCACCAGCAGCACCGCGCGGCCGGTGGCATCGGCGGCATTCTGGAGAAGGGCTTGGCGAGGGCCGAAGGTGGGGTGGTGGTGGCGCAGCGGGCCGACGGGGTTGTCATCGGAAGGAAGGGGGACGCGGCGGCGGCGGCGGCGGCCGCCAGCGGTGGCGAAGGGTTTAAGCGGGAAATGAGGGATTTGGAGGAGCTCCTCTCGAAGCTGAACCCGATGGCGGCGGAGTTCGTGCCCCCGTCGCTCGCCAACCATAGACACGCCGCCGCCACCGGTGGCGGAGTTGGCGGCGTGGACGCTGGGTTTGACTCTAATGGCTTTGGAGCGCATCACGCTGTGGCTAATGGCGGTGGTAGAAGGCGGGTAAGGGTTTTGATCACATCTTCTACCCTATTTTCCTTCGTTTTCTCTCTACGGTAGCCTAGCCGATGTAATTATTTCTATCTTTTCTTCTTTTATAATGGTTTTGGTTTTGCGGTTTGGCTTAAAAGAAGAACGGGTATGGCCAGGGAAAGCGCCGAATGAACAGCAGGACGAGTTTGGCACAGCGAGAGGAAGTGATAAAGAGAACGGTTTATGTTTCTTATATCGATCATCAGGTAATGACTCTCTGGCCAGATTTTAGAGTTTTACTTTCTCTGGAATTAGTTTCAGTCTGGATATTCTTTGTCTCTGGATGACATGATTTAGATTGTGCTTTACTCACTAGAATCTGGTAGGAGGTAGCCTGAGGCATGTCGATTGACACTTATTCTAGATTAACAAAGATCCTACGTTTTTGGCCTTTTGTTTTATCCCCTCATCTTTTCATTAGAGTTTGCTGTAGTTTGGGAGTGCTCGAAATGCTATAGAGGCAATGGCATGAGTTTAAACAATGCTTTAATCATTGTATGGTAAAAAGGATTTCAAATCTCAATATGTCACTTATCTCGATGACCAAGATTGAGATGAACTGAGATCTTAGTTTATCTCGATTGATATGGGAAGTGGGTAAGTTTGGACAGATTTGAGATCTTCCAAGATCTTGGTTGATAATTTCTGGATTGAGATATCAAAATCTTGGTCAAGATTGAGAACTATATCTGAGCATTGATTTCAAGATTTATTAGTTAAAAAGTTCTATTTAAGGCAGTAAAAAAGTGATAGAAAAGTATCGTCCAATATGAATTTATTGCATCAGCCATTATCTCAGATTTTGTCATCTCATATCATCATATCAAGAGGTGTCCAATATTGAGACAAACTAAGATCTCAGCAGAGACGAAAACCTTGATTGCATGTACATAGGAGTTTTGTAGTAAATACATAAAAGTTTTGAGATGCCTACATATTTGATGCAATAATTAATATTGTTTTAGTTTGGTTTGTTGTCTTGACACTTGGAGCTATATAATAATTTTTCTGTCATTGTCATTATTGTTTTCTTTTCATTTATTTTCCTTTTTTCTTTTTTGGTGGAGGCAAGTGTTGTTGTGCATGCTTGTGCAAATTGTGTTATGCCACTTAACATTTTCATATATAGCACACAATTTGTAAGAACAAAGAGAAACTAATAAGTGTGTTGACTATTTGGAAAAGTAGAAGACTTGGGTTGCTTAAAATTTCTTCTAAGACATCTTTGGACACAATTTGAAAAAATTCCAATTTTCCAAGTCATTGAAAATGAAGGGGGTTTGGTTTAATTTAATTGTATTTTTCTCTTAACTATGAAGGGGAAAGAAGTTATTTGTAGATCCACTTGGATGTAGGTCTATAAAACCATATGAAAGGTATGGAAAGTTGTTATTTTGATAGGATGTTCCCAAGCTGAATAAAAAAAAAATTGCTTATGCAATACAATGCTCTTGGAATTTTTTGATATTGAAATTAGACCAAAGTTTTATATAATGTGCAATATGGGGCTGTTTTGGTTTTTCCATAGAATGGGACATCTTGTGTATTGACACTTAGGACAACATATGTCCCATTCTGATACTTGGGATGGTGTTCTATCGCAATAATCAAGATGGTGGGATGCTCAGTCGTCCTATTGGCATGTAAAATCTTGAATTATACAATATTTGCTCCTTGTTTTATGATTCTCTTGATGTTTGCTGATTAAATGGAAAATTTTTAGAGGTTTTAGTTTTAGCATTGTTGGTTATTGTTATATGAAGGGAATGCTATACCATCTCAAACTGCTTAGTTTGGGGCATATCAAACTGTATTGAGGGCGGATTACTGCGATTCCACCACTTGGTTCGAAGAATCCAGGGAGGGAGAGGAAGGGAGAGAGAGGGTTCGAAAGCTCTCATCTCATCCGTCGTTCGCCGTCTGCAAGGGTCATTCTTGTTTGAAATGAAACAAGGGCTATAACTTAAGTTTTTTCCAAATATGTTTCGAATAATATAGGGGTGACCCCCTACAGACAGCGGATGGAGGATGAGATGAGGGCTTCTGAGCCCTCAGCCTCTCACTCTCTCTCTCTCTCGCCCTCTCTTGGCCTTTCTTTCCCCTTCCCTCTCTCCCTCTCTCTTTTCTTTCTTTCTCTGCCTTTCCCTCTCCCCCTCCCTGTACGACTCTCCATTTATCGATACAATCCGAAATGGCACAGCATGGTACCAAATCATACTAAACCACTGGACTACTGGTATTGCTATTGTTACAACCAACCTTGATTATATGCATTCTAGATGCACCTATTTCTATATTAACATATATTTGTTTTTATTTGTTCTTTTTATTATTAAAGAAAAAATGAATAATTTGGAATAAATGTGAGATTTAGTGGGTAAATTATAAACACATAGCAGAATAAGTCTAGACATGAGTTAACAAGATTTTACAATGTTTATATGATATAAAAATAGATTATGAAATTATTCAATATTGATGCATGATGATGTTAATTTTTTCTTTTCTTTTTCTATGGTTAAGAATGACACTCATTTTTTTGCTAGAATAGAACATAAATTTGTACAGTTAAAGTCCATGTTGGCTATGGTGAGATTTAATGTTGCCTAATAGTGGTCGATGTTAGCTAGAATAGCTATGATAAGATTTAATGACGCTTGTTTTTTATGGTTAACGATGACACTTATTTTTGTTAAAACAGCTCTAAACACAAATTTGTGGAGTTAAAGTCCATGATAGTTGTAGTCAGATTTAATGTTGCCTAATAGTGGTCAAGCTAGTTGATGTTAGAGTATTATCGTACTTATGGTATTAGATGTATTTATGGTGGTAGTATATTAGGCTTATTTTATTTTTCACTTCTATGCCTTATTTGTACATATCCATTTATGCTAAGTAATCTGTACATATCTCTATAAATATTAAAACAACCTTAGAGAGGGGTGTGTTGCTTTTACCCATATTTTTCATGGTATCTGTTGGTGCAAAAATCCGCTAGCGCCGGAGAAGCTGGAGTCACGGTCACCGTCGGGACCTGCAAAAGAAGTCTAAACCGGAGGTGGGGTTGCTCCGGCAAGACCCTCCGACGCTCAAGTCAGTTCTCTGCCTCAACAAGAATGGAGTGCTCGAACGAAAATTTTAGCAGAGTTTCTAGGTAAAAACGAGAGCTTTGAGAATAACGTATCTAGGGTCCCCCTTTTATAGGCGGAGGGGGCAACAAACTGATGGCGATGTCTGTAACCGTCTGGTAGTGGGCCGTCCAGAGTCAGGAGGAGTTTGTTGTGGAGAGTAGTGGAGTGGATCCGTGGCTATCACTGGGGCGAGCCACGTGGAGTCTGCCACGGGGAGCGGAGCGGCGTCCGTTGTCGCGACTTGCCAGAGAATGGGAGAATCGCGCGGTATCCATCGCAGGAAGTGGAGCAGGATCGTGGCCATTATTAGGGCCTGCCAGGGAGTAATGGAGCTGCGTAGGATCCGTCGCAGGGAGTAGAGCAGAACCGTGGCCATTATTGTGGTCTGCCTGGGAGTAATGGAGCTGCGTAGGGTCCGCCGCAGGGAGTGGAGCAGAACCGTTGCCATTATTGTGGCATGCCTAGGGGTCCAGACTTGTCGGCCGAAGTTCGGTTGGAGTCGGTAGCTGGGGACGGAGCCCGGCTCCCATAGGAGTCCGGTCGAAGTCCACCTGTAATTAAGGTCAGGGATGAAGTCCGGCTCCCGTAGGAGTTCGGACGGAGTTTACCTGTAAGTGAAGTCGCGGGCGGAGCTCGGCCCCCGTAGGAGTCCGGGTGAAGCCTTCCAGCAGTTGATGTTGGGGACGAAGTTCGGCTCTCGTAGGAATCCGGACGGAGTCTTCCCGCAGCCGGAGCTGGGGACGGAGCCCGGCTCCCATAGGAGTCCGGTCGAAGTCCACCTGCAATCAAGGTCAGGGACGAAGTCCGACTTCCGTAGGAGTCCGGACGGAGTTTACCTGTAAGTGAAGTCACGGGCGGAGCTCGGCTCCCGTAGGAGTCCGGGTGAAGCCTTCCAGCAGTTGATGCTGGGGACGAAGTCCGGCTCCCGTAGGAATCCGGACGGAGTCTGCAGGTGAAGTCGTGGGCGAGGTCCGGTTCCCGTAGGAGCCTGTGCGGAGTTTTCCTGCAATTAGAGTCAGGGACGAAGTCCGGTTCTCGTAGGAGTCCGGACGAAGTTTACCTGCAGCTGAAGCCATGGACGAGGTCCGGTTCCCGTAGGAGTCCGGGTGAAGCCTTCCAGTAGTTGATGTTGGGGACGAAGTCCGGCTCCCGTAGGAATCCGGACGGAGTCTTCCCGCAGCCGGAGCTGGGGACGGAGCTCGGCTCCCATAGGAGTCCGATCGAAGTCCACCTGCAATCAAGGTCAGGGACGAAGTCCGGCTCCTGTAGGAGTCCGGGCGGAGTTTACCTGTAAGTGAAGTCGCAGGCGGAGCTCGGCTCCCGTAGGAGCCTGTGCGGAGTTTTCCTGCAATTAGAGTTAGGGACGAAGTCCGGCTCTCGTAGGAGTCCAGACGAAGTTTACCTGCAGCTGAAGCCGTGGACGAGGTCTGGCTCCTGTAGAAGTCCGGGTGAAGCCTTCCAGTAGTTGATGTTGGGGACGAAGTCCGGCTCCCGTAGGAATCCGGATGGAGTCTTCCCGCAGTCGGAGCTGGGGACGGAGCCCAGCTCCCATAGGAGTCCGGTCGAAGTCCATCTGCAATCAAGGTCAGGGATGAAGTCCGGCTCCTGTAGGAGTCCGGACGGAGTTTACCTGTAGCTGAAGCCGTGGACGAGGTCCGACTCCCGTAGGAGTCCGGACGGAGTTTACCTGCAGCTGGAGCCGTGGGCGAGGTCCGGCTTCCGTAGGAGTCCGGACGGAGTTTACCTGCAGCTGAAGCCGTGGGCGAGGTCCGACTCCCGTAGGAGTCCGGACGGAGTTTACCTGCAATTAGAGTCAGGGACGAAATCCGGCTCCCGTAGGAGTCCGGACGTCGCGAAGAATCTAGTCGGCGCTGGCGGGTCCTGCTCGTCGACAAAACTTGGGAGTGTGGCGGAGGCTCGGCCGTCTGGGAGGTTTGAAGAGACGTTGCCGGAGGTCGAAAGTCAGTTGGATTCTCGGAGGGTTGCTCCCATCACGAATTTCGGCTGGGGGGTATTTTATACCCAACACCAGTCCCCCTACTTCCGAGTTCGAATTTCGAATGAAGGAAGTACAGAAAGATTGTCGCAGTCGAAGTTCTTCCCTCGATGTCTGCGCGCGATCGTCCTCAGATATGTTGGCATTTAATGCGTGCATGCTGGAGCCTTTTTTCGATTAGGACGATCCGAAGAGTCTTTTCGGAACTCTCACCGGGACGTGATCCCAAGCGTCACGCCATGAAAGTTTACGAACGATCAACCCCAGGTCGCGGTAAGTGGGACACGCGGGACACGTGGTGGGCACTGGTTGGCCTAAGGACACCTGCCACCATAACTGCGCCAGGCCTCGTTGCCTATTTAAGCCCCCACCTTTCCTCCAGGGGCTTCACGACATCCTTCTTTCGCCTGAGAGCTTGGCCACTCAGCTACTCCATCGGTGCCCCTTACGACTCCGAGCGTCTTTCGTGTCGGTCTTTGCCATCTCCGCCGGCTTTCCGCCGCTTCCGGTCCCTCGAGTCTCTCCAAGGGGTTCCCCCGTCGGGGCCTCCGCCCCGGAGACCAATCTCAAAATGATGTCACAGACTAAGAAGAGTGCGAGGAGGAGAACAGCGGTCTACGAGTTCTCCGATTGTCAAGCCGCTGCTGAGGGTTCTCGCCGCTTTAACTGGGGCTCAAGGGAGAATTCCTTCAACAACATGGATTTAATAACGGGGACAACCGGTGAAGACGTTCCGCCTGAGAACTTCGGAGTAGCCGAACGGGGCGACACCGGTCAAGGGGGCAGAGCTTTCGCCACAAGCCGTGGCGGGATCCTTGATGCCGTCGGGGCCGAGGGACCAGAAGCGGTCAGCACTGATGGCGGGGCAGCAGA
This sequence comes from Elaeis guineensis, assembly GCF_000442705.2. Classification (NCBI taxonomy): domain Eukaryota; kingdom Viridiplantae; phylum Streptophyta; class Magnoliopsida; order Arecales; family Arecaceae; genus Elaeis; species Elaeis guineensis. The sequence continues at coordinate 53,373,130 of NC_026004.2, forward strand.
ACTTGTTGCGGGGACGGTGGAAGTAGCGCATGCCGACCTTACCGGAACACCCAAGACGGTGGTTGTCATGGAGCACATGGCGGTGGCACATGCCTTCAGCGCCACCGTTGCCTCCGGGGTAATTCCGGTTCTTCTTGAAATAGGTCGTCGTCACCGCTGCCGTTGCCCTTGCTGCCCCCTGGAATCTATCCCATCTTTTTCCCCCTAGGGTTGGGATTTCGGAGGTGGAGCGGAACGAGGCAGGGGGCGAGAGCCGAGAGGCTTGTCACACGTGCTGGAAAATGCTGCTGGGAAGGATAGAATCGGGAAGAGAAGTCTACGGCTCGAAGTAGCCTCCGGTGCATCCCTTTTGAGTCTTGCAATAATGTTTTCTTTTTCTGGCCCTCCGGGTCTTGTAACGTACATCGAGAAATGAGAAGGAGATTTTGTTACTTCGTTTGCGCTTTGCGTCGAATTGTTGTCTGCCGAACTTCCTTTCTTTACCATTGTTGTTGTTGTACTCCCTTCTCTTTACTTCTCTTCTTCTTTCTCTCTTTTCTCTTCTCTTCTCTTCTTTTTTTTTTTTTTTTGACGTCGTCCATACGTCGCCGGTAGTGGTCACGTCGGCTCGCCTTTCAGTTGTCCTTCTCCTTCAACTAATGGCTCTGTAATGTATATTGGATGAATAATATGAGAAGGAAAATTTCTGCTACCTCTTATACTCACGTGTTGAATTGTCGCTTGCCGAGCTTCTTTTCGGCCTTCGCGTCGTTCGGAGGTACCCGATTGCCATCGTATCGACCCGTCCTTTTCGTCCATGGCCGTAGATTTGTCCGGGGCCACTCGGGTTTGGTGCCCCCCATCAGGGCTCGGGCTCGGAGGGCTCATCTTTCGTCGCCCCGAGGAAGTCTCATCTCGGGCTCGCACTGAGAGCTTCCTTGAGAGCTGGGGTCCTTGATAAGAACCCCAATCCTTGCTGAGACGGAGTTCTCTGCATCTTCGATACTGTTTATTTTCCATTCGTCACTGACGTGGTCCATCGCCTTCCTTTTTAGCCCCTCCATTTTTCTTTTTCGTTTGAAATTTTTCCTCCGCTCTTGGTGGGGCTACGGGAGTTCGGCTCCCGTAAGCGAAGTCGGGGCGAAGTCCGGCTCCCGTGGGAGTCCGGACGGAGTTTACCTGCGATTGAAGTTAGAGGCGAAATCTGGCTCCCGGATGGAACTTACCAGCGGTCGAAGTTGGGGACGAGGTTCCGGCTCCCGTAAGAGTCGGGGAGGAGTTTTCTTTTGATCAAAGCCAAGGGTGAAGTCCTGCTCCCGCAGGAGTCCGGGCGAAGTTTGTCCGCCATTGAAGTTAGAGGCGGAGTCCGGCCCCCGTGGGAGTCCGGACGGAGTTTACCGGCGGCCGAAGCCGGAGACGAAGTCCGGCTCCCGTAGGAGTTCGGACGGAGTCTTATCACGAAGGGGCCGCTGGGGAAGGTCCCCTCCTTTTTCTCTTTTGGTCTTGAACGACCAGACTTTAATTGACGAGGTTCTTTCCCTGTTTCTGTCGTAACAGGTTTCAGCTCTGGTTAGGACGAGGTCTTCCTCTTGTCTCTAACGCGGCTGTAGGCGTACATATGGGCGTTGCTGGGTCCTTCCCCCCTTCCGGTCTAAAGAGAATCGGGCCTTCGACTCTGCTCGAGTCAGGGCGAGGTTCTCGTCCTGTCCCTAACAGGGCTGTGGGGGCGCATATGGGCGTTGCAGGGCCTCTCCCCCCATCCGATCTAAAGAGAACCGGGCCTTCGACTTTGCTCAAGTTAGGGCGAGATTCTTCTCCTGTCCCTAACAGGACTGTGGGGGCGCATATGGGCGTTGCAGGGCCTCTCCCCCCATCCGGTCTAAAGAGAACCGGGCTTTCGACTTTGCTCAAGTTAGGACGAGGTTCTCTTCCTGTCCCTAACAGGGCTGTGGGGGTGCATATGGGCGTTGCAGGGCCTCTCCCCCCATTCGGTCTAAAGAGAACCGGGCTTTCGACTTTGCTCAAGTTAGGGCGAAGTTCTTCTCCTGTCCCTAACAGGGCTGTGGAGGTGCATATGGGCGTTGCAGGGCCTCTCCCCCCATCCGGTCTAAAGAGAATCGGGCCTTCGACTTTGCTCAAGTTAGGGCGAGGTTCTCCTCCTGTCCCTAATAGGGCTGTGGGGGCGCATATGGGCGTTGCAGGGCCTCTTCCCCCATTCGGTCTAAAGAGAATCGGGCCTTCGACTTTGTCGAGACGAAGTTCCCCTCTTGTTTATGATATAGTTTGTTTGGACTGTCCTGTCGATGTAAGATAGTGCCAAAGGGGGGAGACATGTAGATATACAACTTTTAATTAAAATAAAGTTATTGGTAGTACATCCGTAAGTTTTTCGAGCTCCATGGTCGCGGGAGGTCGGCTCCTCCGAGCTCCTTAAGATAGTAAGTTCCGGGCCGGACTACTTCTTTGACCTCATACGGGCCCTCCCAGTTTGGGGCGAGCTTCCCTCGATCCTGAGGTTGCGAGACAGCGGCTCGTCGAAGCACTAGATCTCCTGCTCTAAAGACTTTGTTCTTGACCCGTGAGTTGTAATAGCGAGCGACTTTCTGTCTGTAGGCTGCCATTCGAACCTGTGCCACCTCCCGCCTTTCTTCCAGCAGGTCAAGGTTGGCTTTAAGACCTTGCGAATTTTGATGTTCGTCGAATGCCACGACTCATGCCAACGGGAGTTTAAGCTCAATTGGGATGACGGCCTCCGTTCCGAAGGCTAAAGCAAAGGGGGTCTCCCCTGTGGGCAGTCTTTGGGTAGTTCGATACCCCCACAACACATGATAAAGTTCGTTCGCCCAAGTTTCCTTCGCCTTTTCGAGCCTTGTCTTAATCCCCTGCAGAAGGGTTCTGTTAGTCACCTCAGCCTCGCCATTCGCCTGAGGATGGGCTACTGATGTGAAGTTGTGGGAGATGTTTAGATCTTCACAGAATTCGATGAATCTTGCTCCCGCGAATTGCCGTCCATTATCAGTGATTAGGGTCCTAGGCAGACCGAACCTGCATACGATCGACTTCCAGACGAAATCTTGCACTTTTGCTTCTGTGATTTTTGCTAGTGGTTCGGCTTCAACCCATTTGGTGAAGTAGTCGATCGCTACAAGGAGGAACTTCCTCTGCCCCGACGCCATGGGAAAGGGGCCAAGGATGTCCATCCCCCATTGCGCAAAAGGCCATGGGGCACTCAAGGGTGTAAGCTCGGTGGTGGGCTGTCTCTGGATATTGGCATATCTCTGGCATCGATCACACTTTCTGACATACTCAATCGAATCATGATGCATTGTCGGCCAGTAATATCCTTGGCGAAGCAACTTGTGGGATAAAGATCTAGCCCCCAAATGGTTTCCGTAGATTCCTTCATGCACCTCCCACAAGGCGTAGTCAGCTTCTGAAGGCCGGAGATATTTCAAAAGGGGCAAAGAGTATGATCTCTTGTACAACTTGCCCTCATAAAGGATGTATCGGGAGGCTTGATTTCTGAGCTTTCGAGCCTCTTTTGCATCCTGGGGGAGAACCCCATCTCTGAGATAGGTTATCAGTGGGTCGACCCAGCTGGGCTCGTGGTCAATTTCCATCACGGGCCGTGATTCTTTTGTACTTGGGCACTTTAGAACTTCAAAAAGAACGCCTTTGGGCAATTCGGCCGGAGCCAACGTTGCCAGCTTGGAGAGAAGGTCAGTCCTGGTATTTTTCAACCTCGAAATCTGTCTGATGTTGAAGCTGCTGAAGGCGGGGACGAGCTCCTTTACCTTTTTAAGGTATTTAGCCATGCTGTCCTCCGCGCTTCGTAATTTCCGTTGACTTGTCCCACTACTAGTTGGGAGTCGCTGTGGACCCGGAGCCGATCTATTCCCAGCTCTTTGGCGATCTTCAGTCCTGCGATCAGAGCTTCATATTCCGCCCCGTTGTTCGTTGCGGGGAACTCAAAACGCAGAGCATACTCCGCGACGATTCCCTCCGGACTGATCAAGATCAGGCCCGCGTCTGCGCCTGACATGTTGGAAGACCCGTCCATATAGAGGGCCCAAAAGCGATCAGAGGGATCTGCTTCTTCTTTGGGGGAGTTTGGTCGGGGCTTCAGGCCGTCAATTTCGTCTTGTTCAGGTTCGGCCTCCTCTGGGATAGTACACTCCACTATGAAATCTGCCAATATTTGGACCTTCACTGCTGGCCTGGGTCGATAGTTGATGTCGAATTCTGTGAGCTCGATCGCCCATTTTGCCATCCTCCCGGAGGCGTCCGCCTGGTGCAAAATCCCTTGATCGGTTGGTCGGTGAGCAGCGTTACGGTGTGCCCTTGAAAGTAGGGTCGGAGCCTCCGGGCTGCAATCAACAAGGCGTAAGTCAATTTTTCTAATTTAGTATACCTGATCTCGGCGTCTCTCAACGCGCGACTGACGTAGTAGATCGACCGTTGGATTTTCGCTTCTTCTTTGACAAGGACAGCCGCGAGAGCCATGGGAGAGACCGCCAGATATAAAAACAGTTCCTCCCCAGGCTCCGGCTTTGCCAACAGCGGGGGTGAGCCGAGGTAGCTCCTTAGTTCTTCGAACGCTTGTTGGCACTCAGAGGTCCAACAGAAGTTCTTCGGCTGCTTGAGAGTTTGAAAGAAGGGTAAGCACCGTTCGGTCGATCTTGCGACGAAGCGATTCAGGGCCGCTACCCTCCCTGTAAGGCGCTGAACCTCTTTTATCGACTTTGGGGCGGCCATCTCCTGGATGGCGCGAATTTTTTCTGGATTGGCCTCAATCCTGCGCCCCGACACCATGAAGTCCAGGAATTTTCCCGAGGTTACTCCGAAAGCGCATTTAGTCGGGTTCAGCTTCATTTTATATTTTCGGAGAGCGTCGAAGGTCTCCTCGAGGTCGGCGACGTGGTCCACGGAAGATTTGCTTTTTACGAGCATGTCGTCCACGTAGATCTCCATATTGCGGCCGATCTGCTCCTTGAAGATTTTGTTCACCAACCGCTGGTAGGTTGCGCCTGCATTTTTGAGGCCGAAAGGCATGACCCTGTAATAGTAAAGGCCACGGTTAGTAATGAAAGCTGTCTTTTCTTCATCTTCTGGTGCCATCCTGATTTGATTATAGCCGGAGAATGCATCCATGAAGGTGAGGAGCTCATGGCCCGAGATTGCGTCCACCAATTGATCAATTCTGGGAAGGAGGTAGCTGTCCCTTGGGCAGGTCTTATTCAGCTTTTTGAAGTCTATGCACATCCTCCACTTGCCGTTTGCTTTTTTGATTAGGACAACGTTGGAAATCCAATCAGGATAATTGACTTCCCTAATGAATCCGGCTTTAAGGAGCTTGTCCACTTCCTCAGCTATCGTCCTCTGCCTCTCTGGTGCATGACCTCGGATTTTTTCTTTCGTCGGTCGATGCTTTGGATTGACGGCCAGGCGGTGCTCCATGACTTCTGTGTCAATCCCCGGCATGTCTGCTGGAATCCAGACGAAAACGTCCGCATTCTTTCGTAGAAAATCGATGAGACGCGTCCGCACCTCCTCCCCCAAGTTGGAGCCGATCATTGCTACATGCTCCACGTTCCCGTCGTTCAAAGAGATTGGTACCAGATCTTCAATTGGAACGCCCCTCTCTTCAGTGAGGTCGTCGCGAGCATCCAGTCCATCGACTGGACAGGGGTCAGATTGGTCGCTTCTTTGCAAGGCTATGTTGTAGCAGTGTCTGGCCAGGGCTTGGTCTCCTTGGACCTCTCCGATCCCCTGGTTGGTGGGGAATTTCAACTTCAAATGGTAGGTTGATACGATGGCTCGGAGAGCGTTGAGGCCAGGTCGGCCGAGGATTGCGTTGTAGGCTGACGGCGCCTTCACCACCAGGAAATTCACCAGAGCCCTGGATTGCCTTGGATATCGACCTGCGGCCACAGTCAAAGTTATTATTCCCTCCATCGGAACAGCGTCGCCGGTAAACCCTACCAGAGGGGAGCTAATCGGCCTCAAATGGCCGTCAAGGATGGACATTCTTGAAAAGGCATCGTAGAACAAAATGTCGGCCGAACTTTCATTGTCGACGAGAATGCGGCGGACGTCGTAATTTGCTATATTCAAGGAAACTACAACAGCGTTGTTATGAGGGAATTGAACTCCCTTAGCGTCTTCTTCAGTAAAGGTTATGGGTTCCTCAATCTTTTGTCGCTTGGGGGGTACGGCCAGTACGTTGGTTGCTTCCTGCTGGGATCCTTCCGAGATGGTGTTGGCGAAATCCGTCGGAGGCCGATTGTCCGACCACTCCATATCGGCGACCATTGTCGGAGGATGTGGGGCCCGGGAAACCAGAGGCGAGGCCGGAGCCTGAGATCTGGCTGCGGAGGCCGTGGGTCGTCGTGTGGATGCTTCGCGAGAAGTCATCGAGCGAGGATCCAGTGGGGGGAAAGGGGGAGCGGATGTCGGAGAAGATGACCAGAGGCGGTTCCGTTGAGCGCTCCTTTAAAAACAAGGGTACTGCGAAGGTTCGCCCCCTTCCTCTAGCGCCAATCCTGTTGGTGCAAAAATCCGCTAGCGCCAGAGAAGCTGGAGTCGCGGTCGCTGCCGGGACCTGCAAAAGATGTCTAAACCGGAGGTGGGGTTGCTCCGGCAAGACCCTCCGACGCTCAAGTCAGTTCTCTGCCTCAACAAGAATGGAGTGCTCGAACGGAAATTTTAGCAGAGTTTCTAGGTAAAAACGAGAGCTTTGAGAATAACGTATCTGGGGTCCCCCTTTTATAGGCGGAGGGGGCAACAAACTGATGGCGATGTCTGTAACCGTCTGGTAGTGGGCCGTCCAAAGTCAGGAGGAGTTTGTTGTGGAGAGTAGTGGAGTGGACCCGTGGCTATCACCGGGGCGAGCCACGTGGAGTCTGCCACGGAGAGCGGAGCGGCATCCGTTGTCGCGACTTGCCAGAGAATGGGAGAATCGTGCGGTATCCGTCGCAGGAAGTGGAGCAGGATCGTGGCCATTATTAGGGCCTGCCAGGGAGTAATGGAGCTGCGTAGGGTCCGCCGCAGGGAGTGGAGCAGAATCGTGGCCATTATTGTGGCCTGTCTGGGAGTAATGGAGCTGCGTAGGGTCCGCCGCAGGGAGTGGAGCAGAACCGTGGCCATTATTGTGGCCTGTCTGGGTGTCCAGACTTGTCGGTCGAAGTTCGGTTGGAGTCGGTAGCTGGGGACGGAGCCCGGCTCCCATAGGAGTCCGGTCGAAGTCCACCTGTAATTAAGGTCAGGGACGAAGTCCGGCTCCCGTAGGAGTCCGGACGGAGTTTACCTGTAAGTGAAGTCGCAGGCGGAGCTCGGCCCCTGTAGGAGTCTGGGTGAAGCCTTCCAGCAGTTGATGTTGGGGACGAAGTCCGGCTCCCGTAGGAATCCGGACGGAGTCTTCCCGCAGTCGGAGCTGGGGACGGAGTCCGGCTCCCATAGGAGTCCGGTCGAAGTCCACCTGCAATCAAGGTCAGGGACGAAGTCCGGCTCTCTAGGAGTTCGGACGGAGTTTACCTGTAAGTGAAGTCGCGGGCGGAGCTCGACTCCCGTAGGAGTCCGGGTGAAGCCTTCCAGCAGTTGATGCTGGGGACGAAGTCCGGCTCCCGTAGGAATCCGGACGGAGTCTGCAGGTGAAGTCGTGGGTGAGGTCCGGTTCCCATAGGAGCCTGTGCGGAGTTTTCCTGCAATTAGAGTCAGGGACGAAGTCCGGCTCTCATAGGAGTCCGGACGAAGTTTACCTGCAGCTGAAGCCGTGGACGAGGTCCGGCTCCCGTAGGAGTCCGGGTGAAGCCTTCCAGTAGTTGATGTTGGGGACGAAGTTCGGCTCCCATAGGAATCCGGACGGAGTCTTCCCGCAGCCGGAGCTGGGGACGGAGCCCGGCTCCCATAGGAGTCCGGTCGAAGTCCACCTGCAATCAAGGTCAGGAACGAAGTCCGGCTCCCGTAGGAGTCCGGGCGGAGTTTACCTGTAAGTGAAGTCGCGGGCGGAGCTCGGCTCCCGTAGGAGCCTGTGCGGAGTTTTCCTGCAATTAGAATCAGGGACGAAGTCCGGCTCTCGTAGGAGTCCGGACGAAGTTTATCTGCAGCTGAAGCCGTGGACGAGGTCCGGCTCCCGTAGGAGTCCGAGTGAAGCCTTCCAGTAGTTGATGTTGGGGACGAAGTCCGGCTTCCGTAGGAATCCGGACGGAGTTTTCCCGCAGCCGGAGCTGGGGACGGAGCCCGGCTCCCATAGGAGTCCGGTCGAAGTCCACCTGCAATCAAGGTCAGGGACGAAGTCCGGCTCCCGTAGGAGTCCGGACGGAGTTTACCTATAGCTGAAGCCGTGGACGAGGTCCGGCTCCCGTAGGAGTCCGGACGGAGTTTACCTGCAGCTGGAGCCGTGGGCGAGGTCCAGCTCCCGTAGGAGTCCGGACGGAGTTTACCTGCAGCTGAAGCCGTGGGCGAGGTCTGGCTCCCGTAGGAGTCCGGACGGAGTTTACCTGCAATTAGAGTCAGGGACGAAGTCCGGTTCCCGTAGGAGTCCAGACGTCGCGAAGAATCCGGTCGGCGCTGGCGGGGTCCTGCTCGTCGACAAAACTTGGGAGTGTGGCGGAGGCTCGGCCGTCTGGAAGGTTTGAAGAGACGTTGTCGGAGGTCGAAAGTCAGTTGGATTCCCGGAGGGTCGCTCCCATCACGAACTTCGGCTGGGGGGTATTTTATACCCAACAGTATCAAAGTCAAAACTCAAACCCTAGGGTAAGCCGCTGCCATAAGTGATCATTTCTGGTGGATCCACTTATCCATCATCAAATCTTCTCTTTTCTTTTACATTATTTTTCTTGTTTTTACTGTTTGCTACAGTATCACTATAGTACCACTACAGTACCATTGCAGTAGCATTGCTACAGTACCGGTCTTCTATAGTAAATCCTGCTACAATACCAGCCATCAATTCCTTGGTGCCATTTTTATTTAATCATCTTACGACAAATTTATGGCGGCTAACGTGTTTCATTACTTTCCGTTGTCAACATCAAAACCTTGGTCTCGGTTGAACTCACTGACACCATCTATCTTGTTTGAAAATAAGTGTTTCGGAATGTGCTTGAAAGTTTTAGTCTCATATATAGATGGCACGGCAATCGTCATTTCTCAAACAATTGAGGGAACCGACAACAAAGTTTTGGCCAATCCGACCTACTTTATCTGGAAGAAAGGAGATACAATTATACGGTCATGGATTAAAGCGACGTTGTCTTTGAGCATTTTACAGATGGTGATATCTATTTCATCAAAGATAGCATGTGAGATCTGGACGGCGATTGAGACATATTTCTTAGATAAATCTGCATCTACTAGATTCTCTCAAGTAGGAACTTCGGAACATAAAGAAGGGAACAATGAGCATGATCGAGTATTGATGCAGGACGGTCCAAAATCTTATATGCTATGCATCAATGCAGCACATAAGATGTCAAACCTATCCTACTGGTTGCTATCCCTTAGATGTAGCATACAAAATTGATTGCAAAATAAGATTAAATGAGCATTTTTTTTTGAAATTAATTTTAATAAAGGAAGAACATTCGTCTAAAGAAAATAATAAAGTAAAGAGATTAAATCGGATAAGAAATTATACCATATGATGTCCAATAAACATGTAGTTATGCTATTACGATTAACTCAGATCAATTTGCAGTCTGTCCACAATGATCTCCTAGTTAAGCTTATAGATGTCCACGTAGTCAATTCTTGCTCAACAATTACAATCAAGTATCATGCAGGAAGGAAAAGGATTGAATTAATTTCTAACTTTTTTTTTTGGGAAAGAAGTAATATGATAAATTTTTCGAGGAAAGAAAATAGAAATCAAACTATCCTATGAATTCAGCTTATATTACCAATAGATGATATGTGTGGATCTAGATCTGGGCAGAAAAATTAGCACTATAACCTTTTTTTTTGAGCAAAGAGAAGCTAATACTTGACGTGGGTTGAAGTTGGCCCAGATTGCTGGTACAGATGGCTGGTCGGACGTCTTAGATAGCACGCGCAAGGAGAAGGAAAAAAAGATCTTCATCTTCAACCTTCGTGTTCTTCTTACTTTGTGAAATCTCCAAACTTTCTCGAATCTCGATCATATCTCACTAATAGCTAATCACAACTTACAGAAAATAGAGGAGAACACAGATCTAAAGAAGAACTAAACTCTAGACCTCGCCAGAACCGGTAACACCTCGGGAAAGAAACAAAGCTTTCACTATAACTCTTTAACAAAACTCGAATTTTATTCAGTAATCATTCTCCCCCATAGCCAAAGTCTTGTGGGCTATCTATAGACCAACACCTTTGAGAATAAAAAGAAAATATTCCCCATTTAGGGATTTATCTAAAAAAAGAAAGATAATCAAACAAGATCTTCCTAAATAGAAAAAGAAATTTTGACCAAATCTTCTCAAGTAAGAAAAGAAAGATGACAGAATAAAATTTTTTTCTAAAAAGATGATAGAATAAAATCTTCCTAAATAGAAAAAGAAAGATGATAAAATCTTTTAAATAAAAAAGGAAGATGAAAAAATCTTCCTAAACAGAAAATTCAGCAAAATCTTCAAATCTAGATAGTGGATTTGGGTGCTAACTAGTGCCGCCTTCTTTGATAGACCCGAAATCCGGACGTAGACTCAAGTAAGGCTTGGTCTGTATCAAGTATATGCAAAAGGTCAAGGCTATCGGAGATGCTCTAGATGTAATTGGAGAAGGTAAGTCAGATCACAACCTTGTGGTGACTGTTCTTTTAGGGTTTTTAGAAGAATATCGAGGATTTGTGAGTGTATTAAACACTCATCGAATTAAGCCCACCTTCCATCAACTTCGTCCTCTCCTCATGTAGGAGGAGACTGAAGTACAAAGGAGAAGTTGTCATCCAGCAAACTCATCATAGGATGCCAGTGCCCTTTATGCCAACCAAGGCAAAGGAAATTGAGGTGGCTATGGAGGTAGATCTCGTGGAGACCGTGGATAGAGAGAAGGTCGTGGATAGTTGTATGGTCGAGGATCTCTGGGAGCATATCCTTCATAACCTTTTTCATATAGTCCCATTTTTTTTCCATAATCATAAATGCAAAATTAGTCATCGACTCCACCATATCAGGCGACATCCTCTTTATTACGACGCGCTAGAGTGCAGTGCCAGATATATGGCAAATTCAATCACACTGCTCTCTAGTGCAGATAGAGGTTTAATCATGCCTTTGTCTCTGACAACCTTTCATAAACTTTTACGGCCATGAACCTTCATGAATCCTCTGAGGAGGTCTGGTATCCTGACACTAGTGCTTTTAATCATATGATGTCAGATCGAGATATGCTATTGAGTTCTAAGCCCTATAGTGGAAGAGATAGAATTTTTGTTGGTAATGGTCAGCTACTTTCTATTGCAAAAACTGGTGAAACAAAATTGAATACTCCTATTCTATCTTTTGATTTAAAAAAATATTCTCGTTGTTCCTTCTATAAAATGCAACTTGCTTTCTATTCGTCAGTTTTATCGCAACAATAACTCAACATTTGAATTTGACTCAACTGATTTTTTCTTGTGAAGGACAAGGAAACTGGGATGGACATTTTACGATGTAGTAGTTCGGGAATGTCACTTTATCCTTCATTTTTGAGAGTTGCAAGTATAGGGAATAAGCCACTCCTTTGTATTGTAAATCCACTCCTTTGTGCTGCAATGGTATAATAGTTCCTTAACTACCACTATCCTGTTGAAAATCTTCATGCTTTCGTGTTAATGATGTACATTGTGTAGATGTTACTTTGTGATATGAAATACTTCTTATATTGCTTAAAGATAAAAAGCAAGGATGGCGGAATCATCCCGAACCGCTTGCTTCAAGGCATACCATCTCACATTGGTCGGTTATCGACATGAAACGGCTCTTTGGTTTAGGTCATGATGGTTTATTTATTGGTCTGGTCTGGCTCATCTTTGGTTTATCTCTTTACCGACTCTATTTCTCACTCTTGAAGCCTCCAAGCTTGATTCTATCCTCTCTCAAAGCTTGCAGCTCTCCTCTTTCACCTTGCCATCCTTTTCTCCTCTGGTACTTTGTTGTCCCTATCACCAGTCTCATGGCGACCACCACTACGGAACCCCTAGTGCCTCGGGACTAGGCCTGGTCAACGGTGATGCTCCTCCCTTCTAGGATTTGCTTGTTCATCCCCTCGACCTCTTGATCTCCCGATCAATGATGATCTGCACCAAAAAGCAACCAAACCATCAGATCTGAGATCAAGAAGCATGTATTTGATGATCTTCCTTGGTTGGATCGAAGGATCAAGGCCTTGGATTCGAGGGAGGTGCCATCCATGGCCCCGGCAAGTTGATCTCTCTCTTTCTCTCTCCCCCTTCCGCCCATCCCCCCTTCTTCCCCCTTTTCTCTCCCCTTCTTCCTCTCCCTCTCCCCTTGTCCAATATGCATCGGGTCGATATAGTACGGTACTAGTTGATGGCTGATATGGTTCCCGATACCCGTTTGACGAACCTTGATAAAAATATTACTAATGAATATATCCTAGGATCATCTTGATTTTTACCTTGATTTATTACTTATTACTTTCTTATTAGAGGAAAAGAGGAGCATATTGAAGTCACTCTTTCACTCTTGAACACCAAGGATTGTACATTAGGTCCTAAACATCAAGGAGTTGACATCCTTTTGGGTCATAACAATACCTTACTCTGTCAACATATCATTCTACTACACTAAAATACCTTCCATGCTCAAAGTGTTCACTAAATTTAAATATATCTGATTAAATTCAGACGATTGCTATTTAAGAAGCTTTTGAATGTTGTTTAGACCGATTACTATGAAAATTTTTCACATCTCACTCCTTTAATAACACAAGTTAATACTTTAATCTGAATGAACTTATCCACCCACTTGACAAGTGACTATCTTTAATTGTTGAAGCTCTCTATTGTCCTGTATTCCCACTTTTATCTTGAATGCACATTCTCACATCTCTTTCTGTCTTTCTTTGTAGCCTTAATATTCAAAAGGATCCCATATTTGGAATCCAAATAAACTTTCCAAGGCCTATCTGTTGATTCCTATCTCTGCATATTTTTTTTTCATAGTAAAATTGTTTTAAACTAACTTTTTCTTTATCGTAATCCACAATGCAGTGGGTGGGTTTGCCTAGTTTTCCTGTACTCTAACATTGGGTCAAAGGGTATGAAGAGACCAACATTTGGGTGTCTCGAAAGAAGAACATGGATTGAATTACTATGGGAAACATCATTAGTAATGTATGGTCTGTGCAGCTGATTGTTTCTGACTTTCTTGGTTTACACTTTGCTTTGATAGTTTATGGTTTATGAAACTTCTGTATCGCATGTGAAATAAGCCTCAAAAGTTTGGTATTCCTTGATTTACATGATTTGTTCATAATGGACAGGAAGTTTATTCTCTGTTTAGATTACCATTAGGATTTTTTTTTTTTTTTAAAGACCTCCTTACCTTGTCGCATTTGTCCTTCATTTAATTGAGTGGAAGGTTTGACATATAACTCTTGGGATTTAGGTTACTGAAGAACAGCTTGCAGGACTATTCATTAACTGTGGACAGGTAAGTTTCTTTCATCTCCTTTGAATTTGTGTGGAATTTAATTCATGTAAAGTTTAACCTTTTCCTTATTGCTGAAGGTTGTTGACTGCCGTATGTGTGGGGACCCAAACTCTGTTCTTCGTTTTGCTTTCGTAGAGTTCACTGATGAGGGTGATTACCAATATTTACATATATTTTTTTGCTTAGCTTCTCATGTTATAAAGTTTAAATATCATTGATCGTTGTCATGTGATGATGCAACTTCAGAAGGTGCAAGTGCTGCTTTAAATTTGTCAGGAACTGTGCTTGGATATTACCCAGTGAGGGTGCTTCCTTCCAAGACTGCAATTGCGCCTGTTAACCCGACATTTTTGCCCAGGGTAAGAGATTTAAAATTGTTATGCTAGTTATTTAGAGATGCCATACATGTTATATGTAAATATATTCTTTCTCTTGATATCTTGTTGATTAGTGGTTAACTTTTAACAATTTCTGTGGTCTTTAGTCCAATGATGAACGTGAGATGTGTGCACGGACTGTTTATTGTACAAATATTGACAAGAAGGTAAACTATAAATTTGTTGAATCATGCTTCCAGATTTTATATAACATCATTTATGCATCTATAGAACGACTTTTCCCATAAAAGCTTTCTGCAGGTTTCGCAGGCAGAAGTTAAACTCTTCTTTGAGTCCCTATGTGGCGAGGTTTGCAGTCTCTATGTTCAAATTATGGTCAATATTATTATTGTATGATTATTATTCAATATTGTGACATAATCTTGTATGGTACAGGTCTATCGCTTGAGATTGCTTGGAGACTATCATCATTCGACTCGCATTGCGTTTGTCGAGTTTGTGATGGTTAGTATTTCTGGCTTTCTGCAATTATGCAAAACTACCACCATCCATTTACATAACTTTTTGACAGAAGGGAATTTTCTTAGTGTTAAACTTTCAAGTATGGTGCAGGAAAAAAAGGATTCAAGGAAACTGAAAGTCTACAGCTTGTATCAGCATGCATGTTGTGTTTCTAGTCTTCTCTCAAAGCAGCTCTTATCTAACTAATACTATTCGCTGTCTTCATGATTTAAAGTAGATTTCAGCAATCGTTCCCTTTTCCAATTTTGTTGTTCAGTTATTGTATGTAGTTTCTTACGGCTTTGATTCAAGAATCTGCATAATAGAACTTTAGAGAATTTAAATTCTTTAAAATATTTTGAGACTTTATATTTGCTACGAAAAGAAAAGAATAGTATTTGTCACTATTTATGTCAATATTTCCTACTATCTCATGTTGTTGTGCTATTTTTTTCTTTAATTATTTTTGTATATGTCTATATATTTTTGGAGTCTTCTTTATGACAACACAAACATCATGTTGGAGATAGAATATTTGTGAGTGATGTGGAACGAATAAAGATTAAAATAGAATTTATTTATTTATTTTTTTTGCTCAAAGGCATCATATCCCATGATACTAATGCAGGTGAATACAAATTTACCAATTAATTGTTAGTAGTTAGTTTCAGGGGCATGGTACTCAATGCTCTACCTATATATTGATGCTTTGGTGGTACATGTTGATTGTCCACTGGGAGGTCCTTTCCCTCCCTTGCAGGCTTCCCCCCTTGGGGACAGGTCCATTAATATGGAGTGAAATTTTGGTTAAAGTAAAATTGAAGAAACTATGTTATTAGGGTTGGTGGGTGGAAATGAGATGCGACATTCGCTACACCCTTCCCCTGCCTGTCCTACCTATATAGAAGATCAAGATAGTTTGGCATGTACATAAAAGAGAGAACAGACACATATGACATAACACAAATCATTTCCATGGTATGGTTAATATTACTTAGGCATTACATTGCAAGTATGAATAATGGAACAAAATACATATAATTGATGGCTCGAGATAATGAAACATTTGTGGAGGAAATTGTACATTCATGTATTATGCACTTATCTTATGATGCTTGTTAATGTGGATGACGGCTCTTCTCAATGAGTTGTCCGTCATGTGATTGGCCGGTCAGCCCTAAGAAAAGGATGAAATCAGTGATTCAATACACAATTGTAAATAAGGGTGCACCAATACATGAGGCTTCTATCGCTGTGAGGTCTTAGGAGGGTTAAAAGTACGTTGCCTCACCCTTGCAAGCAGATAGGTTGTTTCCGTGCTTGAACCCATGACACCCAGCTCACAGTGGAGCAACCTCACCACTGTGCCAAGGACCTAAGAAAAAGGATGAGACCAGTGATTGGATATAGATTATGCTAAATTAAATGATCTATTTCGATATGATATTGTCTTGATAAGGTCAATCTTGTGCTTCCCTCCTAAATTGATCAGCCATAGCGTGACTAAACTGAATTTCATGTCCAATGGTGGATGACTAAACTGATCTTCACATTTAGATAACAAAACTAACTCTATTTTGTGGACTGAATAAAAATTAAAGCAAATTATAAATCGAAACCATGAAAATCAGTT
Organism: Elaeis guineensis; assembly: GCF_000442705.2. Classification (NCBI taxonomy): domain Eukaryota; kingdom Viridiplantae; phylum Streptophyta; class Magnoliopsida; order Arecales; family Arecaceae; genus Elaeis; species Elaeis guineensis. Next base: position 53,389,215 of record NC_026004.2, read on the forward strand.
TGAAATTAAGATGAAGGCTGAGGCTGTGAAAACATCATCATCATTGGCTTTATGTAGGATATATGCCATGCCTGGTGGTGATTAGCGAACAATGCAATGCTGGTTGCATGTTGTGCATGCCATGTCGAGTACCAACGAGGGGATCATGACAATGCTAGTTGCATGCCATAGCTAGCAAAGCTGTGAGAGGCTGGCATCCAGCATGTCATCATTGCCTCAAGTGCAAGTGCAATTGTTGCCTACTGGCCATCCAATTGCATCTTAGAAGATTTGAGAAAACAAAATCATAAAATGTCCATGCTCAAAACGTGGAAAACCATGAAAATCATTGACTGGACTCATCTGGAGCCCTTATAGACATGCTATCAAGTATGCTGTAGGCATAGGAGGGTTCTAAGCCTTCTCATAACATACATCAAGCACATATTGGGTATAGGATGTTACATCATTCAAAAACCTGACATGCAGATCCTAAAATATCCAGAAACAACAAAAATAGAGCTCTATTGTGAAAAAGCTTCACGCATACAAATCTAAAAACCCAACAGCAAGGGATCCATACCATGGTGATGGAAGAGAGGACCAAAACAAGGCACAACCAAGGAGAGATGGGCATTGTGCACTTCTTGGCATTGGGCCGAGTAAGGGAGGCCTCAGGTGTTATACATCAGGCGGTTCATTTGTAGGGGGATTGAAAGAGGAGGATCTAGTGCTCATTGTTGAAGGCTATCCATATATTAAATGATTTGATTTGTGTCTTTTTGCTGTATTTATAAGTAATTGGATTTGTTGAATACATACTAAACTTTTTCTCATGTTCTGGCACCCTGAGCATTCATGAAATTTGGGAAGCTGCATAGAGTTTCCAGTCTATGCTTGCTGTCTAAGCCATCTCCTATAATCCTCCCTACCTTCTACTTAACCACTTGTTTATTTTATTTTATGTCAGTGCTTCAAATTCTTTTCTTTAATTCCTGTTTGGGCCCTTGGACCTTGAGTTGCTTCAGTATGGTGCAAAGTCGCACTTATGCATTTTAAATCCAAATTTGATGCCAAAATACATTATTTTAAAACCCCCCTTGCAGGCTGAGAGTGCAACTACTGCCCTCAACTGTAGTGGCGCGATACTGGGATCCTTGCCTATAAGGTACATTTTCTTGTGTCGTATTTCAATTCATGCATGTGTTTTAGCCCTTCCCTGTTTTTTTCCTCTTTTTTTTTTTTCTTGATCTGTCTTATCTCCTTGCAAATATTTTAGGATAAGTCCCTCGAAGACTCCTGTGTGGCCACGTGCTCCTCGTCAACCCATGAATTGAAACTTTTAGGTCCATGACATGGCTGGTAGAACTCTTATACGCACACACAGAGTATACAGGGATATTAAGGTATATCTCTTTGGATTATAACTTATTTTTATGTAGTTTCTGAATGTTATGTACCTTTGACAAATCTTTATATGAATGGTGGGGTGGCTCGTTCTTTTCTGGCACATAGAGTTGGTTGGGACATTGGGGCTTTTGACAGTTTATCAGTAGATAATGGACAAATGTCCTTAACGTATCCATGAAAGAAACTGTATCAATTGTGTGGAAATCTTGCTCTATAACCCTCGAAGTCTTGCTGAAAGAAGCTGTTCTAATTGCCTTAAAGTGTTCTAATCGGTTGCACCTATTGGTTATTATTTTTAAAAGATTGCTTCCTTCTGCACTGACTGGCTGTAACAAGGGGGTGGTTTGCTTTGAAGTTCAACTTTTCCTGGGTAAATTTTTATTGATCTGATGAATACTTGCTTCTGGATTAATTATGTATAACCTCGTTCAAACTTAGGGACAGTGTGTGACGGGATGTTGTTACTGATCATTGATCGCTACTGTAATGAATAGGCCGTTCTTATGTATTTCATGTTATCAATGCTTAATGTTGATTGAATGCTTGTGTATGGTCAGAAATTGCCATGTATCACGATTTAGATGTAGATTACAGCACAACAGGTCTGAAACCTGGTGGAATTCAATAATTTGCCGCACTGAGTTTTGAATCCATTCCGGGCTTCGGCGGCTTGTAACCTCTGTTGATGTCGACATGGCCTGGCCTTGATAGCTGTATGTGTACTCTTAAAAGGGCTTATGATGGTATAAGATATGAATTACACAACCATGTCTTCAATGTGTCTAGTCTTTATTTTCTTAGATGCATGTGTAATTGAAAGCCCACTGAAAAAGGATTAGGTGGTAGAAAAATAGCTAAATGGGTCCTCACCGTATAGAATTTTAATCGATGCATGGTTAGTTTTGCAACTTAGAAAGTAACGAATGGTTAGTAGGTTATTTATGAGACAGACCAATTATACTGGTAGATTTTGTTATAATTATGAGACATTCCGATCGGATTACATGTATGCGTGCTCGTTGATCTCTTATGTGGTTATGTCCTCTTTGCCTCCAATGTTCCGTCAGCATCCTTGTTCACCATCTAACCGTACGAGAAAGGAAACCGTCCTGATGTTTGAAGAATTCTTGAAAGAGAGAGGGAGAGAGATCACATATCAGGGTGTTTGGTTGGCAATGGATTGGAATTAAAATTAAAATAGTTTAATCTTTTGGAGTGTTTGATTCGAGAACGGAATCAGAATTGAAATAAAAATTTGAATCTATAGGAAATAGAGGTTGAGTTTTATTTGAGTTGAGTCATTTTCATTATATTTTGAAATCGAAATGAGATTTTTTTTAATCAAATGATTAGAATGGAGGTTATTCATTTTCGTTTCGATTTCAAACTCTTACTTCTTCTGATCAAATACCTTCGGGTGTTGTAGGGGTCTTGGGGGATCGTTGGAGCTATTGTTGAAGGGTTAGTTTCTATTGTCACAGGCGCAAACATTCTCCCATCCATGCTCATGCAATGCGTGCGCTTGCCATACAAGCATGCACGTTTGTGCATGCACACATCTGAGCACATACAAGCATGCACGTTTGTGCATGTACACATCTGAGCATGTGCGTGTGCATGCATGTGTGGTGCATGCACACACCGCACACGCATGTACACACTGTGCGCACACCGTGCCCATGCACGCACTCACATAAGGTATTGAGAACTGAAAATTTCAAAAAAAACCAATTGAGGAGATCTGTCACCGAGGAACATTTTTGTCTAGAGTAAATTACTATATGATGATAATAGGAAAAAAAAATTATTTATTGATACAACCCAAAAGACTATTCGACTTTCTGGGACAAAAGGATCTAAAAGAGATCTAGTTTGAGGCAAAAATAGAATTACCTTTACATACAGTCTGTTCAGATAGCTATAAGGCCTTCAACTACAAAAGATGAATTACCTTTACATATAGTTTGTTCAGATAGCCATAAGACCTTTAACTAGAAAAGGTCTTAACACGGTTGTTCTTCGATACCAAAAAGATTATAGAAACTTAGAATTAATAGAAGCTAGTTTGAGTGATGGGCCATTATTCTTTAATATTTTTTTTGATTTTTCAATTTTTCTGACCGATCCTAACATTTTGGATTGTCTAAATTTAAATCTGCAAACATCAGATTATGGGATGAAACTAGGAACAAATAATGTTATTGTGACCTATATAATCTATTATAAGGTCATGACAACCATTAGCCTTAAAGAGAGCTACTCCTAAGAGACTAACTACGCTTTTCATGGCTAATCCCAAAAATATTTTTATCATCCCAAAAAAGCTTAAATGGAAAGAAATCACTCTTTCTAAAAGATGGACTCTAACCTAGGTCATAAGTACCCACTATGGATTTTGAAATAAAGGCCATTACATTAGAAGATTTCAAATCGACAAAGACTCGTGAAGGAGTGATTTTCATTCTAAAGTTAATAAAGAAAAAATAAAATGGTTCCTTAATATATATGATGAAGAAAAATGAAGCTTCATCTAAGAAATATGGTATAGTCAGGTGAGGACAATATTCTTTGATTGGTATGAAAATTGTTGGGTATAAAATAACCCCAGCCGAAGTTCGTAAAAGGTCGATCTTTCCAGGGCTCTTCTGGTTTCCGACCTTGTGTGGCGTCTTTCTGAACTCCTCCGACCATCCGATCTTCCATAATACCGTTCGGACTTCTCCGATAATGAGCTTCTCCATTCATCTATCGGGCTGCTCCAAACATTTTCTGAGCTTCACTATCAGCTGATTTTCTACAGTGATCGACTATTCTCCGAATCTCTTCCAGACTTCTTCCGATCATGAATGACTTTACTCTGAACTTCTTTCGGGCTTCGTCAATGTCCAAGCTTCTCTAGCGGCAGGACTTCTAAAGTGATCAGACTCCATCCAAGTTTCGATGGTGGTCGATCGCCTTCCGGATTTCACCCGAGCTTCTACAAGAGCCGGATCCCAGTCAAATTTCTACAATGGATGGATCACAGACAAACTTCTACAACGGACAGGCTCCACCAGTCGGGTCTCTACTCTGAGCTTCTACAATAAGAAATCTCCATCCGAGCTTTCACGGCAATCGATCTTCGTCCGAGCTTCTACAGTAAGCGGCCTCCTTTCAGACTCCTACAAGAGTCAGACTCCATCCGAACTTCTACAACAGAATTGAATTCCGAACTTCTCCAACGTTCGACCTTCCCCAGTGTCCTCGAGACTCCTCCAGCGGACGAACCTCCACAGTGCCATCCGAACTCCACTATCGGTCGATCCTCTGCCAGATTTCTCATGAAATCAGACCTCTCCGGCGGATAGTTCTCAGACGAGCTTCTACATCAGGCAAATTTCAGATGGACTTCTCTAGCAATCGGACTCTTGCCAGACTTCTCTAACAGAAAATCTCCGTCCGAGCTTCTACAGCAGATGACTTCCACCTGCCGCATCAGCACCCAAGGCACACGGCAATAGTGGACTCGTCAGCAACCTCAAAAATATCCGAGTCTCTCTTAGATTGCTGAGACAGAGAGCCAGTCCGCTCCATCAGACATTCCAGTCGAGCTTCAGTCATCCGGTCTGAACTCTCTGATAAGTCGCGACAACGGACACCACTCCACTCTCTGTAACAGATTTCACGTGGCCCCACCACTCTCTAGCAAGTCGCGACAACGGACACCACTCTACTCTCCATAACAAACTCCACGTGGCCCTGAACGGCCCACTGACGCCACTACTCTCCGTAACAAACTCTGCATGGCCTCGAACGGTCCACTACCAGGCAGTTACCGATGTCGCTGTCAATCAATTACGCTTTTCATCTATAAAAAGGGACCTCTAGATACGTTCTTCTCTAAGCTTTAAACTCTATCTCGAAACTCTACTAAAATCTCATTCGAGTGCTCCATTTTTGTTGAGGCAGAGTACTGACTTGAGCGTCGGAGGGTCTTGCCGGAGCACCTCCAACTTCGGTTTAGACTTTCCTTGCAGGTCCCGATGGCGGACGCGATCTCCTCGACTCCAGCTTCTCCGGCGTCGGTGGAATTCTGCACCAACAGAATTGGCGCTAGAGGAAGGGTGGCGCTGTGTCTTCGCAGTACCCTTGTTCTTAAAGGAGTACTCAACGGGATTGTCTTTGATCATCTTCTTCGACATTTTCTCCTTCTTCTCCTGCCAGATCTCCACCTGATGCCTCTCCGAAAGGCATCCACCAAGCGATCCACGGCCTCTGCGGTCAGATCTCAGTGAGACCCGCAAGCTCCGGCCTCGTCTCCAGTTTTTCAAGCTGCTCCTCCAGCAACGGCAGTCGGTATGGAGCAGTTCAACTTGCTGGTTCAGTAGGTCAGGGGCCTCACCGAAGCAGTGCAGGCCATGCAGCAGCAGTTGCAGCAGCCGCAGGCATCAGTGCGGCTGGAAAAAGCATCGTCGGAGTTCCAGAATCTGATGACCGGACGGGCCACTTGGGCCAGTCGCCTTGTCTTCCCCGAAAAAGGGAAGTAGAAGGCGGAGAACCCTCCGTCCGATCACGATTCCACCCCCAGAGGGTCCCTACCTCCGTTCTATCAGAAAATCCTCGAGACTTGCAGTCGAGAGGACCTCCTGGATCAAAGATTCTAGGAGATGAATCGGCGGATCGAAGAACTCCATCATGCTCCCACTGCTTACGGTGAGGACATCTGTACTGACCCTCCTTTCTCTCAAATGATTATGTAGGAACCAATCCCGTCAAACTTCAAGCTCCCCCAATTCGAGAGCTATGACGGGACCTCAGATCCGGTTGACCACCTGGAGGCCTTTCGGACAATGATGCTACTTCATGGCATGCCGGACGCCATCCTGTGTCGAGTTTTTCCATCCATCTTGAAGGAAGCAACAAAAAATTGGTACTTAGCACTGAAGTCGGATACTATCTTCTCCTTTGATCATATGAGCCACTAGTTCGTTGCTCATTTCGTCAGCAGTCGGTGTTCCCGGAGAGGTTCGGAGTCCCTCATCAACATCAAGCAAAAGAAGGGAGAATCCATCCGAACTTACATCAACCGTTTTAATGCCGCCGCGTTGGAGGTCCAGAATCTGGATCAATCAGTCGCAATGGCTGCCCTGAAGAGCGGTCTTCAAAAGAATAATTTTCTGTTCTCTCTGGAAAAGAAGTATCTCAGGGACTTCGCTGATTTGCTGGCTCGGGTCGAAGGATATGCTCGAGTAGAGGAAGCCTTCAAGATGAAAGACGAGGAGGCTGCAAAGGAGTGGCAGGCGGGTGACTCCAGCAAGCCCGCAGCTGAAAAAGGACCGAGTGAAGCTCGACCACATTCTTGAACTCCCCCCAGACACAAGCGTGTCCGAACTCCCCCCCAAGCTCGTAGGCAGAGGAGCCCGGACCGTAGGGTTCGGCAGAGCTCTCCCCCAAGAAGATTCCACAGCTACGCCCCCCTCAATGCTCCAAAAGCTCAAGTGCTGATGGAGGTTAGGGAGCAGCTGCCAAGGCCGGAAAGGATGCGCACACATCCCGGGAAGCACAACCCTAACAAGTTCTGCCTCTATCATCGTGACCATGGCCACGACACGGAGAAGTGTATTCAGCTCCGAGACGAGATCGAGGAGCTCATCAGACAAGGTCGGCTCGACAGATTCATTCGACATCGGTCTGAAGGTAGGAAAGATCGATCGAGGGCCCTGCCACAATCGGAGCCGCTAAGGAGGGAGGAACAGCATGAAGATCAGCCTCCAATCAGGATCATCAACACCATCTCTGGAGGACCCCGATGGGGAGTAGACCTTCTGCGATTATGGGATTCGAAAAATCTACGAATACAATCGAAATTAAGCGTATCAAGAACAAGAGGAGGACCTCATCCCGACACAAATGAAGGCCCGATTATTTAGGGAGCAGATGGGGGGAGAGGCCCTTGCAACGGCCCTTATGCACCCCTACAGCTATGTTAGGAACAGGAGGAGAACCTCATCCTAACATGAGCAAAGTCGAAGGCCCGATTATTTAGAGATCGGATGGGGGGAGAGGTCCTTGCAACGGCCCTTATGCACCCCCACAGCCATGTTAGGAACAGGAGGAGAACCTCATCCTAACATGAGTAAAGTCGAAGGTCCGGTTATTTAGAGACCGGATGGGGGAAGAGGCCCTTGCAACGGCCCTTATGTACCCCCACAGCTATGTTAGGAATAGGAGGAGAACCTCGTCCTAATATGAGTAAAGTCGAAGGTCCGATTATTTAGAGATCGGATGGAGGGAGAGGCCCTTGCAATGGCCCTTATGCGCCCCCACAGTCATGTTAGAAATAGGAGGAGAACCTCATCCTAACATGAGCAAAGTCGAAGGCCTGATTATTTAGAGACCGGATGGGGGGAGAGGCCTTTGCAATGGCCCTTATGCGCCCCCACAGCCATGCTAGGAACAGAAGAAGAACCTCATCCTAATATAAGCAAAGTCGAAAGCCCGATTATTTAGAGACCGGATGGGGGGAGAGACCCTTGCAACAGTTTTTACGTGCCCCCACAGTCCTGTTAGGAATAGGTGAAAAATCTCATCCTAACATGAGCTAAAATTGACTGTGTCAGGAACAGGAGGAGAATCTCGTCCTGATACAAACGAAGACCTGATCGTTCAAGACCGGATGAGGGAGAAAGTCTCCTCAATGGCTCCTCTACACCCCTACAACCTCGTTAAGAGCAGAGGGAAAACCCTCACTCGAACACAAAAAAAAAGAAAGAGAAAAAGGGAAAGCGACAAGTTACGCCAGTGATAAGGGAAAAACAAACTATATCAAAGACACAAAGAACCTCGTCTCAATAAAGAAGGAGACTCTTGTCAAAAATCCTCAGTCTTTAAGAGGGAACCCAACACTGGTCGGAGAAAATTGACTTCCTCAAGGTAACGAAAAGTTCGGATCCCCAAGCTTGAGTATCGAGAGGAAGCGTCAAACTCGAATGACCTCAAAAAGACCTTCGGTCATGAACAAAAAGGGCAAATCAACACGACGACGATCAGGAACCTTCAAACAATGTCGACATCGAACAAGACAAAAGATGAAAGAAACTCGGTAAACAACAACTCAAAGCAAGAATAGACAAGATAATGAGAAAATTTTATTTTATTTCATTAGTAAAGTGTACATTACAAAGTCTTTGAAGGTCAAAAAAGAAAAACGACAAGAAAAGAAAAGAATATATAGAAGAACAAAAGATAAAAGAAGCTCTAAGGAAGCTCAGCTTCTTCCGACTTCGAACTCTCGATTCCAGTCATTGTCAGGAATTGCTTTAAGTTTTCGACTTCTTCTTCCAGTTCTTTCTTTCTTAAAAGCATATCCCGGTACATCTTGTGGAACCATCGGCTTTCACCCTCCGACTCTCGAAGCCTCTTCCTCAGAACTTCGGACTCCGCCTCGGCATCCTTGACCGCCTACTGCTCGTAGGCCAGCTGAATCTTTAGCCACTGCAGTTCAGCCTCTTCTGCCCAAGGGCCATGGACAGTTCTTCCATGGTCTCCCTCAAAGAGCGGAGCTCGTCGGAGCCTTGTACAGAGACGGCTTGGACTCTCTCAGACAACTGTCTCTGAAGGCGGGCAACCTCGTCGGTCACTTTCTTGAGCTTCCTTCGATAGTCATCTACTTGCCCGCACTAGCCGACTCGGTAGGCGTTGTAGTTCGCCTCGGCATCCTGCAGCTGCTTCTAAAGGTCAGAGAATTTCTTTGACCAGTCTCGATCGTGGTTGGCCTGAGTTGTGAGCCAGAACGAGCTCCCTTCCAACTGGTCGATTTTCTCCCGTGCAGTCACCAGCTCGACCTCAAGGGAGCTGATCTTGGAAGCCTGAGTCCAAGATCAGTCGCTGGCACATTTTCGGAGTTCCTTAAGCTCCTTCATGAAGTCAGCCTTCCTCCGAGTGTAGTCCATGAAGCTCTTTTTATGGAGGTCTCGAAAGCGAGCAGTCTCTGCAGTGACTTTCGAATGGCTCTTCCTCAGTCGGTGAAGTTCGTCATCCAGCTTCTTTGATTTCTTCGTCAGGTGACGAACTTTTCTTCTGAGGTTCTGGATCATCTACTTCAGAGGAATCCCCTGTGGTATGGGAAGAGCTTCGGCAGGGCATTGTCGTTGGAAGACAAGAGCGCCACAACACAAATTAGTGCCAGAAAACAAAAGAGAAGAAAAAGAATGCAGAGTAAAAAAGAGGAGCTCTTTGTAAAGAAGAATTCGACTTCATTGATTAAATAGTTTTACGTACAAGAGAACGAGGAAAAGTTGCAACAAAAAAAAAAAATTAGAGGTTTCGGACCTCTGGGGCAGAAGTGGGGGAGCTCGATGCCCCCGAAAGGTCGGTCGCGACAGCCGTGGCAGTCCTGACTGGAGGAAGACTGGCTGCAGCTTCAGAAGGCCCAACTTCGTCATCGGACGCCTCATCCAGAAAGCCGAGGTTCAACTCGAAAAACTTTCCGACCACCTTCTCTTTACAGAGCTCGAAGCCCTTGATGAAGGCGGCCTGGCCGAACTCGACTTTTAGATCCCTCATCTCGGAGGAGGTCTTGAACTCCTCCACTGCCTGGTCCATTGCCTCCGAGACCAGGGTTGGGATCTGCACCTTCAACTCAGAGACCTCAGCCTCTGCTTTCTTTCTTTCCTCCTTCAAGGTGGCCCTCAAGTCTGCCGAGGTCTACCCCTCCTTCTGCAGCGCCTCTTGGAGACTCGCGACTTCGACGATCTTCTCCTTGAGGCGGACAGCCTCGGCCAGGCGATCTTCCTCCGTCTGGACAGCCTCCTTCCTAGCATTGTTCATCGCCTCAATGTTGGCAATGAGCTGGTGTCCAATCTGCAAGAGTGGCCAGGGAGTCAATATAAAAGTTGAAGAATAAGCTAAGTAAAGAGGCGAGAAGAAGAAATGAGTAAATTGACCTACCTCGAAAAAGGACCCCACAGAGTCTCAGACCCGCTGCTCAGGATCGACGTGAGCAATCCTGTGGACGACCTCGGACAGGATGCACCAGTCGATCAATCTCTTTATTAGATCCCTATTGTTGAAGGAATTTTTCCCTGGATCTTCTTCGGAGCCATCGACCCCCTCGATGGCAGCCCTGCTGCTACGGCTTTTGCGGGCCAATGTCTTTTTTCTTTTTCTCCGTTCGACCCCCGGTGCCTCCTCGGGCTGGGCCTTTGGAGCGGGAACCTCGGTCCGAGGGCTCCTTGAAGAGGCCTGGAGACTGCGAGCTTGACGTCGGAGGGAGAGTCGACGGTAATGGCCGCCTGGGCAGGCACGACCGAGCTGGTCTCTTCTGCCCTTGCCCTCTTCGCCGCCCCCGAGGATGCTGCACCTTTCCTTTTGTGGGTCTTGAGACCCTGGGCTAGCATTCGAGTTGCATCAGCGTCCATATCTGCAATGAAAGAAAATCGACACAGTTTATCAAAAGAACAAGAAGAAAGGGGAAGCGGCGAATGACAAAGAAAAAAAAAATACATATAACAATACCGGCAGGGTTGAGAGGGCTTAGGCCGACGTTAAACAAGAGTTATTCTTTCTGAAGGTTGGAGAGAAGAGGAGCTGGATAAGCCTCGAGTTTATTAGAGGCTTCAAGGTCATCCTGTCCCAGGCTAGAAGTCCGACGGATGGAATCCCTCAGGGAGCCCCAGGGGGGCAATCCCAGCTCCAAGGTTGGGCATCGGATGTAGAAGTATCTCTCCTTCCAGTTGTGGATAGAAGAGGGGGCGTCTTTCAGCAACCCCTTTCTACCAAACTGGGAGGAGAAGTACCATCAGTCCTTTGCCGAGGGATGATGCTTGAAGGTATAAAAATTTTTAAACAAAGAAAGGGTTGGCCAAACTTCAGCTAAATTATAGAGAGAAAGAAATCCTATCAGAAATCTAAAGGAGTTCGGCGCTACAGAAACTAAAGAAATGTTTAAGAAGCGAAAAAGAGCAATAACAAAAGGTGGAAGTGAAAGTCGAAGTCCGATGCGGAAAGCTTCTTGGTATAAACAGAAGTAGCCGTGGGGAGGGGCGCTAGCCCAGCCAGTCGGCCCAGGAAGCTCTAGCTCGTACTCCGGAGGAATCCCGTACTGAATCCTAATCAGTGAGAGTTTCTCCGGAGTCAGAGAGCTGGGGATGGTGTCTGGTATAAAAATCAGATGAGGTTCATCTACAGAACTAAGATTTTGGGGGGCTGGAACGGACGAACTCCTAGAACTGCTAGAGGAGGAAGTATCGGAGGATATTTTGAATCAAGTGAAAACCCTAAAAATCCCAAAAAAATTGAGAAAAATAAGAAATGGGATGCTCGTGAAAAATCGAACAGGCGGAATATAAAGGAGAAAAAATGGAAGAAAAATAGCAAGAAAAAGAAAAAAAGGAGGAGTTCTGGAACTAACCTAGGCTGGTCTGAAGGATGCAGAGATGCAGAGATGGGGATGACTCGAAGAATGCCTAAGGCCGAGAAGGATGCTGGGGAAGAACGAAACTCTCAGGAAGGAGGGACCGAAGAAACTCTCAGGTAAAGTGAGACCCCTGAAGGAGGGAGATGGGTTTAAATAGGCAACGAGGTCTGACGGAATAATGATCGCAGATCTCCTCTGGTCGATCTACAATCGCCATGTGTCCCACTCATCATGACAGGCAGCTGAAAGCGACCGACAACTGACAGAACCATTATTGCACTGTACCTAGAGCAACGCTCTAGCAAAAATCTCGAAAAAATCTTTTCGGATCGCCTCGATTTGAAAAGGCTCCAGCACCAGCATGCCAAACGCCAAAATATCTGGAAACAATTGAGTACAAAAATTAAGGGAGGCAATTTCGGCTGTGAAAATTTTTTTGTACTTCCTTCATTCGGAACCCGAACTCGAAAGTAGGAGGACTGGTGTTGGGTATAAAATAACCCTAGCCGAAGTTCATAAAAGGCCGACCCTTCCAGGGCTCTTTCGGTTTCCGACCTTGTGTGGCGTCTTTCTGAACTCCCCTGACCATCCGAGCTTCCATAATACCGTCCAGACTTCTTCGATAATGAGCTCCTCCATTCATCTACCAGGCTGCTCTAAATGCTTTCTGAGCTTCATTATCAATCAATTTTCTATAGTGATCGACTATTCTCCAAATCTCTTCCAGACTTCTTCCGGCCACGAATGACTTTACTCCGAACTTTTTTTGGACTTCGTCAATATCCGAGCTTCTCTAGCGGCATGACTTCTACAGTGACCAGACTCCATCCAAGTTTTGACGGTGGTCGATCGCCTTTCGAATTTCATCCGAGCTTCTACAAGAGTCGGATCCCAGCCGAACTTCTACAATGGATGGATCACAGACAAACTTCTACAATGGATAGGCTCCATCAGCCGAGTCTCTACTCCAAACTTCTACAATAAGAAATCTCCATCTGAGCTTCCACGGCAATCGATCTTCGTCCGAGCTTCTACAATAATTGGTATTTTTTCAGACTCCTACAGGAGTCAGACTCCGTCCGAACTTCTACAACAGAATTGAATCCCAGACTCCTCCAACGTTCGACCTTCCCCAGTGTCTTCGAGACTCTTCCAGCGGATGAACCTCCACAGCGCCATCCAAACTCTACTGTCGGTCGATCCTCTGTCGGATTCCTCATAAAATTGGACCTCTCCGACGGACAGTCCTCAGACGAGCTTCTACATCAGGCAAATTTCAGACGGACTCATCTAGCAATCGGACTCTTGCCGGACTTATCCAATAGAAAGTCTCCGTCCGAGCTTCTACAGCAGATGACTTTCGCCTGCAGCATCAGCGCCTAAGGCACCCGACAATAGTGAACTCGTCAGCAACTTCGGAAACATCTGAGCCTCTCTTAGATTGCTAAGACAGAGAGCCAGTCCGCTCCATCAGATATTCCAATCGAGCTTCAGTCGTCCGGCCCAAACTCTCCGGCAAGTCGCGATAATGGACACCACTCCACTCTCTGTAACAGATTCCATGTGGTCCCACCACTCTCTGGCAAGTCGCGACAACGGACACCACTCTACTCTCCATAACAAACTCCATGTGACCCTGAACGGCCCACTGACGCCACTACTCTCCGTAACAAACTCCGCGTGGCCCCGAATGGCCCACTACCAGACAGTTACAGACGTCGCTGTCAATCAGTTACGCTCTCCATCTATAAAAAGAGATCTCCAGATACGTTCTTCTCTAAGCTCTAAACTCTATCTCAAAACTCTACTAAAATCTTATTCGAGTGCTCCATTTCTGTTGAGGCAGAGTACTGACTTGAGTGTCGGAGGGTTTTGCCGAAGCACCCCCAACTCCGGTTTAGACTTTTCTTGCAGATCCCGGCGGCGGACACGATCCCCTCGACTCTAGCTTCTCCGGCATCGGCGGAATTCTACACCAACAAAAATGAATATCTAAAAGGACTTGAAAGTAGTCCCATGAACTTACAAGTGGCTGTAATCAAATATCTCTCCAATATATGGAAGACAGCTAGAGGAGCTGAAATAGACTACGTACATTCATCCTTTGAAATTATACAAGTTGACAGAGGAGTACAAGCTAGTCCCTTGAAGGTATTTTCAAAAGGTCTTGACGAAAATACTAAAGTCGAACTGTAACACTCGGCCCATTGGGCTTTAAACCCAAAAGCCAAAAAAAAAAAAAAATTGAAGAAGACTCCCTGTGGGAGTCTTCTTCCACCGTCGACAACTCTTAATCGGAGTCGAAAAATATTGCTGGGGAGGAGTCAAACTCCTCCCCTCCGACTCTATTTAAGGGGGGGATCTTTCTCCCTTCCACCGTGAAAACTCAGAGCAAAACGACGAAAATCATCCGTGCAAACCATCACCGTGCTCATCGCGATTCCTCATCGGAGAGGTCGTCGGAGCTCGAGGTAAGCATAAGGTTCTCTTCCTCTCCTCTCTCCCTTCCTTCTCGTGCTAACGTGCACGCTTGTTGGCGATTGGGGTCGCCAAATTTTGTCAAAATAAAGGTTTGATTTTTTTTTTTAGTTTTTGGGACGCTGGTGGTCGCCGCCAGCCACAGTTTCGAGTTCTTTTTGATGGTGGTGCGCTCTCCTCTGACTGTCGACCATTCTCATGCCGGTCGATCGTCAGTCGGCCAACCTTATGAGGGGACCTCACGGTCCCCTGTTTCACCTGTTTTCCCCATGGGGAGGCCACGGGAAGAAAAAGAAGAAGAAAAAGAAAAAGAAAAAGAAAAAAAAGGAAAAAATAAAAAAAAATAAATAACAAAATAAAAATGAGAGAGAATTTCTCTCTCTTCTCTCTCTTCCTTCAATTTGAACCCTTACTTTCTTTCTCTAAAATTAGACTTTCTCTCTCTAAAATTTTCTCTCTCTAGATTATTTTTCTCTCTTGATAGATGTTTCTCTTTCAAAGTTATGTTTCTAAGATTAGTATAGTGAAAGACTTCCTTTTGATGATTCTGATCGAGTTTAGTGAAGAGTCCAATCCTAAGTAGGGTTTTGATATGTGATTTATTAGATTTAATTTTGAAATAAAATTAATACAAGAATATAATTTTGGATAATAAGCACTGAAGAATCTCCTAGAGATTAATTGATCTATTCGTTCAGTGGTCTGTGAAAGGTAAGTAATGAATCATCTTCTCGAGATATTTCATATTTATTCTGAAAGTAAATAATTATTCTTTGAAATTATGCATGATTTATGAAATTATATTTTAAACGAAAAGTGATTCTAAAATACTATGAGTTTATTGATTATACATATGTTCAATAGAAATTATGATATGTTATGATACAAAAGTCTTTTGATACAGATCGAATTTATGCTCTCAGCCTAATTATGTTTCAGTGGGCCCCACCAATGGGGATTATACATTGGTACTCAGTGGATCTTGCCAGTGAGAGTTGTGCGTTGGTATTTAGTGGACCCTATCGGTAGGGGTTATGTGCTGGTGTTTAGTGGACCCTGCCAGTGGGAGTTAAATATTGGTCATAGTCGAGGCTGTTGAGTTACGAGTATTTTGATTCGAATTGAATTTATGATTATCTTATATATAAATATTTAAAAAAAATATATTTATATTAAATTAATATGAAATATATTTTTATATTTATTTACAGTATTATTCTTGAAAATTATATAATATCTGAAATATCTAGTTGAGATATTTATTACTTATTGGGTTGCCTAGCTCATTATCTTTCTTTTTATTTTTTAGATTTAGAAATTAATTATGAGCGTGGGTAATAATGTTTGGACAAAATTTTTAGAGGCGAGATTTAGCATTGTCAACTTCATTGAACTTAGATCTATTATTTTATTTTTAGTAAAACTTTATTAGATGTAAAATATTTGATTTAGTTATTTGAATTAAAGTTGAATAATAATTATTTAAATTTTTTTCACTGTGATGCATTGATATCATGATGAGATGCCTTGCATGCTTATAGAGAGAGTTCTTCATAAGTATGCGGCGGTTGCCGCAACCTCCTGCTCGCGATCTCGGATCGGGGGTGTGATAATTATTATGGTATTAGAGCATAAGTTGATAAACTATATGACATATAGAATTAGACAGTATAAGTGTAGGTGGGTAGACATTAGGAATATTGGGACGTTAAAGTATGAATATCATAGTAAACCCATCCTAACAAGTAGATAAATGAATCTAATAAGGTTTTACTACTATAAAGGTTATTATGCCTCTCCGTAGAATGACAAGAACTACTCAAGAGATCACAAGAGAGATATCACAACCACAGGATGGTAGCACTTTCCATCTGACTAGTGGCACCCCTCAGGAGGAGGGAGTCGTAGATCCTAATGGGAGTACTTCGAGAGCACGTCAGGAATCGGATATGGCTCAGTTAATGCAGACCCTAATCGGGATGGTACAAACGCAACAATAAATACAGCAGTAAATACTTGAACAACAGTACATACAATGAGACACACAACAACATCAGCATCCACCACCACAACATAGAGAGCAACCAGTACAACAGAACAATATTTCAGAATTTAAAAAGCTTGCTCCTCCAGCTTTCAAGGGGACTACTGAACCTTTGGAGGCTGATAACTGGATAATGGAGATGGAGAAGGCCTTCACTGTCCAAGAGTGTCGTGATGAAGAAAAGATTCGATATGTAGCTTATTTACTACAAGGAGAAGCATACAACTGGTGTCAGCAACTGCAGCATATGAACAAGATGGCAAAATACTTACCTGGAAAAGATTTTGGATTGTATTCTATGATCAATATTTTTTTCGGAGTATAAGGATCCAGAAAGAGCAAAAATTTATTTATCTAAAGCAAAAGGGTATGAGTGTGACTGAATTGAAGCAAAATTTACAGAGTTAGCAAAATTTACTCCGAGATTAGTGGATGGTGAGCAAGAACGTGTTCACAAGTTTGAGATGGAACTGAGAACTGAGATTCGAAAATAAGTGGTTCCATATGAATTGACAACTTATGTATATGTGGTAAACAAAGCACTGATAATTGAAAGAGAAGTCAATGAAAAATGCATGGAAAGGGAAAGAAAGCAAAGAAAGAGAGCAAAATTAAATGATACACAAGGGTAGAATAAGAAAACATCAAAAGTTTAGCTAAGGGAGCAATAGATAATAAGACTCAATAGATTGATGGTGAGCGGTGCTTCAGATGTGGCAAAAATCATACGGACAAGGATTGCCATTGGAATACAGGTGCTTGTTTCAAATGTGGTCATATGGATCATAAAATTGCTAGCTGCCCACTAAATACTAAAAATCAAGTTGGCCAAAGAACTTATGAAGGACAAAACAAGGGTGGTGGACAGATTTCTAAAACCCAGGAAAGAGTTTATGCTCTTACTCAACAGAACGCACAGGCTTCCAATGCAATTGTGATAGGTAAAAAAAATTTCAAGGGCGAAATTTATTTTTAGGAGGAAAGAATGTAACATCTGGCCCATTGGGCCTTAAACCCAAAAGCCCCCCAAAAAAAAATGAAGAAGACTCCTTGCGGGAGTCTTCTTCCACCATTGATGACTCCTAATCGGAGTCAGAAAATATTGCTAGGGAGGAGTCAAACTCCTCCCCTCTGACTCTATTTAAGGGAGGGACCTTTCCCTCCTTCCTCCCACCGTGAAAACTCAGAGCGAAACGACGAAGATCGTCAGAAATCACCCGTGAAAACCATCACCGTGCTCCCCGCGATTCCTCACCGGAGAGGTCGTCGGAGCTGGAGGTAAGCATATGGTTCTCTTCCTCTCCTCTCTTCTTTCCTTCCCATGCCAACGTGCACGCTCGCCGGCGATCGGGGTCGCTAGATTTTGTCAAAATAAAGGTTTGATTTTTTTTCTAGTTTTTGGGATGCCGGTGGTCGCCGTCAGCCACGATTTCGGGTTCCTTTTGATGGCGGTGCGCTCTCCTCCTATCGTCGACCATTCTCGTGCCAGTTGGCCGCCGATCGACCAACCTTATGAGGGGACCTCATGGTCCCTTATTTCACCTGTTTCACCCATGGGGAGGCCACGAGAAGAAGAAGAAGAAGAAGAAGAAGAAGAAGAAGAAGAAGAAGAAGAAAAAGAAAAAGAAAAAGAAAAAGGAAAAGAAAAGAAAAAAAATAACCAAATTAAAATGAGAGAGAATTTCTCTCTCCTATCTCTCTTCCTTCAATTTGAACCCTTACTTTCTCTCTCTAAATTTGAACTTTCTCTCTCTAAAATTTTTTTTCTAGATTATTTCTCTCTCTTGATAGATGTTTCTCTTTCAAAGTTATGTTTCTAAGATTAGTATAGTGAAAGATTTTCTTTTGATAATTCTAATCGAGTTTAGTGAAGAGTCCAATCTTAAGTAGGATTTTGATCTGTGATTTGTTAGATTTAATTTTGAAATAAAATTAATACAAGAATATAATTTTAGATAATAGGTACTGAAGAATCTTCTAGAGATTAATCGATCTATTCGTTCAGTGGTCTGTGAAAGGTAAGTAATGAATCATCTTCTCGAGATATTTCATATTTATTCTAAAAGTAAATAATTATTCTTTAAAATTATGCATGATTTATGAAATTATGTTTTAAACGAAAAGTGATTCTGAAATACTATGAGTTTATTGATTATACATATGTTCAATAAAAATTATGATATGTTATGATACAAAAGTATTTTGATACAGATCTGATTTATGCTCTCAGCATAACTATGTTTCAGTGGGCTCCGCCAATGAAAATTATACGTTGGTACTCAGTGGACCCTGTCAGTGGGGGTTGTACGCTGATATTTAGTGGACCTTATCAGTGGGGGTTGTATGCTGGTATTTAGTGGATCCTGCCAGTGGGGGTTGTATGCTAGTATTCAGTGGACCCCGTCAATGGAGGTTAAACATTGGTCATAGTCGAGGCTGTTAAGTTACGAGTATTTTGATTCGAATAAGATTTATGATTATTTTATATATGAATATTTGAAAAGATTGTATTTATATTAAATTAATATGAAATATATTTTTATATTTATTTACAGTATTATTTTTAAAAATTATATAATATCTGAAATATCTAGTTGAGATATTTGTTACTTACTGGACCGTCTAGCTCATTATCTTTCTTTTTATATTTCAGATTTAGATAATTTAGCATTGTCAACTTTATTGAACTTAGATCTATTATTTTATTTTTAGTGAAACTTTATTGGATGTAAAATATTTGATTTAGTTATTTGAATTAAAGTTAAATAATAATTATTTAAATTTTTTTCTGCTGTGATGCATTGATATCGTGATGAGATGCCTTGCATGCTTATGGAGAGAGTTCTTCATAAGTATGCGACGGTTGTCGCGACCTCCTGCTCGCGATCTCGGGTCGGAGGCGTGACACGAATATTTGGAGCAAATTGTAGAGCAACAAAAGTTACAAATATAGCTCTTAGATCAATAGGGTAGAGACTAATCCTCCTAGAGAAAGGGGAAGAGGTAGCTAAGGTAGTACATAAGATCCGAGATAGCAAAAAAAAAAAGAGAAGCCCTTCTACTTAAGCAAATTGAGTTACCTCAAAGTGACAAAGTCTCCTCATTAAAATAGATGTTCCTCTAATGTTCACATCTCATGAGTTGGACCTAGGAGCCAAATCTAGACCATCCTTCTTAGATGAATAATTAGCAGACTAATTGCTAGAGATGCATCCCTAAAAATAAAAGTTTTGGTAAACTATCTATTTCAATAAAACTCTACGAAAGAAGAAGATACTCTTCTAGAAATAGAATAATACAATACACTAGAGAAAATTGAAGATAAAATAAACAAAATCTCAGCCTATAAATGGATAGTTCAAGCCTCTTGGATTAAAAGTTGCTATCCTAGACCAATCTATGTAGATTTACAATTTGAAGAAATGCCTAATATTACTATATTAAATTACTATAGAGTGTCAAATATTTACTATATGCCATTCGATAATTATATATTCAAATGCTTGTGTTTATACCAAAAAAAAATGCTTGTAAAATCCATGAAAACTCTGAAAATGCCATTGCTCGAATGATTGTAGCAAGCTTTTCCAAGTGATTACTTGAACTCCATTAAAAGGGACAATAGAGGCAAGAAATCTTGAACTCTATTAAAAGGGATCTTGAAGACAATTACTTGCCTGATACTAATGCCATTATTACATTACTATTAAACATTATATTTCATTTTGTAAGTGATTACTGGGATATATATGAGAAACTTAGGGAATAATTAGTCAATCTTAAGGGTAAAACAATGTCAAATTTTAGATGGTGTAAGGACACACTTTTATCCAAATTATACCAACTTTCAGATCCAAATTAGTAATTTTGGAAAGAAAAATTCTTATCAGGATTATTGCTATTATTTTTAGGAAAAGTTAAGACCCATGTAAGAAATGAGGGAGAAGGAAGTATAATTAGAATCAACAAGACATGTGTTGCCCAGCTATGCAACCCAAGAGAGAGGGGTGAATTGGATTTTTTTTTTTAAATTTAAAAATTAACTTACAACTATGAGGATTATTTAACAATGAGTAAGATAAATGTGGAGAGTGAAATTTATGCAAGGTGTAGAAGTTGGATGCAAGAATGCAAGAAGATAAGAAAATTTAAATGGAGAGCAAGTAAGCACAACACAAACAAAAAGATTTATAGTGGTTCAGTGCCAACCTTGCACCTACGTCCACTCTCCAAGCTCCTACTTGAAAATTCAAATCCACTAAATCGTATTTAACCCGAATACAACATCAGAACCTCCGACTCTAGCTATTCCAAGCTAGAACATTTATTTCTCGGGTACAAGCCAACCCAATATAATTTGATTCAAAGTTCGGATCAATCTTTTCACATTTTGGAACCCTTTCAAAACAAAATATCAACTCAAAATAGAGTATAGCAGTTGATCACACAGAAATATAGATGTAGCTCCTTTAATGAGCAAATAAAGCTTTAAATATACTTTACACAATAAAAATGAAGCTCTTCTGATTTCTTTCAAGGTGGTTGAAGACTTGAATGAGCTTTTGAGGGGTTGGTGAATTTGAAATAAAAACTTCTTAAACTTTTAAGAGGGCTCTTGCTTAGGGTTGAAATGAATGCTTGAAGAACCTTTTCAAAACCTTATTGATTTCCTCCTTTAAGTACTTTTTATAACTTTAAATGATGGTGGAGAGTAATCTGGACTGAAATAGAGCTGTTAGAGCACATTAAATGGGTATTAAATGCAGCCAAAACGAGCTGAAAACTAGTCGTTGTGGAATTTTTTCGTCACAGGGATCGACTCATGAGTCGACTCATGCTCATGAGTCAACTCATGGGGTCGACTTCTGTGGCACAGAACATAAAATGACTGTTCTGTAATTTTGACCTACACAGCAGCAGAGGTCGACTCATGCTCAAGGATCGGATCGACTCATGCTCAAGGATCGACTCATGGGGTCGACTCACAGAGTGTGTCAGCCAAAGAATTCAGTATGCCGTTCAGCTCCTTTTGTCATAAGTCGACTCATGGGGTCGACTCAAATATATAAACATGATTTTCTTTCAAAATACATATTCAAAAATATTAAAATTACCTCCAATAGATTACAAATCTTGTGTTCTTACTCTTAAGGTTTTCGAATCAGAATCTGATAAAATTATGATTTTGCCCCTGAAATACAATAAATCTTTTTTCAAGTCAAAATCATTAGTAACCCTCTCAAATACTTTGTAATCATCAAAATCAATTCATAGAGCAACAATCTCCTCCTTTTTGATGATGACAAAACACTTGAGCAAAAGCATATATAAAGCATTGAACATAAATTTCAAATTTATGAAGATGCATCACTTCAATATCATAGCTAAGTATTTGAACGAAATGCATCATAAGCAGTTTGAAGATCAATTTAAAATTTGCTTATAAGTTCATTTGCTTTAAAAATTAGATAAAAAAAGAGCTGACGATTTTGGTTCTTTGACACATTTGCTTAACAATTTTGCTTATTACTAATTTCTTTATTGCTTATTGCTCATTTCTTTATTGCTTATTGCTCAAATTTGATTTTGATTCTCTACTTTCCCTTTTTGACAGCATCAATTAAGATCTCTACTCCTTTTAAGGGATCTTGAAAGGATAAATTTTTTTTACTCCTTTTTGATAGCATCAATTAAGATCTTAAGGAATTTTAAGGATAGAGAAAAGAAAAGAAAGATGATAAAAAGGATATATTTTCTTTACTCTCCCTTTTTGATACCATATTTTACTTCTTTAGCCCCCTTCTTTGATTGCTTATTTCTCTACTCCCCCTCAACATAGCAAACATAAAGGATATATCAACTTGCTCATCTAGAAGATATTGCAATTTATAGTATTTCTCAGCATTAATATGTTATTTTTTATATCTTATAATTAAAACAATTCAATTTGATCACATTCATAGATATTCATTGAAAGTCAAAGCGCGCGCACACAAACACACACACACACACACACACACACACACATATATATATATATATATATATATATATATATATATATATTCAAAAGTGACTGAATACAAAAGGTGTCCGAATACACATGAGTCAACTCAAAATACAAAAGTCATGGATAAAAACTATCCAAGAGTTAATTAGCCAATAAATACAAGGCCCATAAGATAGATCCTAGACATAGGAGATAAACTAATTTAGATCTAATAGATGTCATGGCTAGAGAGATCAGAATCTAAAGAATCAAAGATAGGATGAAGAGATGTAGGATCAAGTCCACGAGTACAATCTCGACCACGTCTACCTCGGCCATGGGTAGAGGTACCAGCACAAATAGAGGGGTGAGAGGATCCTGGAGCCTGAGAAGCTACGAACTGTATAATAAGAAAAAATCTGATGGTGTCCAAAAGATCCAAGGCTCTCGATACAGACTGCATTAGGGCACTGAACTGAGTAGAAGCATTCTCATTGGAGCTCCTGATCTCTCTCCTCAAGAAGTCAAAGTCATTCTCTAAAACTCCTCGAAGTCTAGCCACCTTTGCAGATAGGTCTGAGATCTCTGTGATATTCTCATGCGGCTGGGGATGGGCTAAAGCTAATACTTGCCCCTGCAAGTCTAATACTCTGCCTGTCAATCTCAAAATACATCCCTCAAGCTGTTCAATGCATACTGACTGATCAGTAAGCATCTGAAAAATAGTAAAAATATGAGGGATCAGAGTCTGGTCTGAGTCACCCTGGGATGTCGATCTCTGAGCAAAGACTGAAGTGGCAAACTGCTGAGATAGAATGGAGGCAACATGCTGGGACATCATCTCAATCTGATTATTTGCTAGTCTGAACTCTGAAGGATGTGCCCTGCTCTTTGATTGTGGAACTGAAGCATACTTCCTCACAGACTCTGAAGGACCAGCCTCGTGATCAGATATGAACTGAATATCTGGGGATGCTTTGTGATCACGAAGAGGTGAAGATGGTCCTTCCTTTGCTCTATCCTTTGTTCTCTGCTCAACACCTTTTGTCCAACCGCCATCAGTCTTAGAGAAACCCATGCGATGCAGTGTGTGGCGGTTGATGGTATCAGAATGAGATAGTCTAGCAACTGCCTCCCCCTCAAAACTGATTCTGAACCTTCTAAAAACTAAGGTGAGTGCCATACCAAAAGGTAAGTGAGCCTTGGACCTGTTCAGGGTTTTCCTCATGACCTCATACATCAATGCTGGAAGGTTCAGGAGGGTTTGGGTGATCACATGGTACATAATACAAATGTCCTTACCAGATAGAAGGTTGTGTCTACCACTCCTAGGGATAAACAGTTTGGTTACTAAGTGATGTAACAGCCTCATCTCAATAGAAAAAATTTTTGCTTCCAATTTATTTAGACTTTCAGTATAAGTTCTCCCTAAGATAACATTAATTCCTTCTTCATTAATAGGGAGCTCTATATTGGTATAGCCTTCACAAGGCAAATGCAGTATCTGTCCCAAATATACTGGATCAAGAATAACATCAATACCTTTTACTGTAGATTTCACTGTTCCATTGCTATAGCTCAAATTTAAGTAAAATTTTCTGACTAGATCGACATAAGTATTTTTCTTTAAAGAATAGTAAAATTTTCATCCTTGATACTTAATCTTCGATCCAATAGTGAACCCTTCTTTTTCAAAAAACTTGAAATCAATATTTTTTTCAGGTTTCACTTTTCGGTCAGAGAGAGGTATCTTGCTTGGGCTGATTGGGGACTAAGTGGAAGCTGAAGCAGGACTTGGAGCAGGGATTGGAGTAGGAGAGGGATCGGCTACTAATCTCTTTCTGCGCACACTCTCTTCCAACCCGTGAACAGATTTTCTCCTCTGTGGAAGCTTTATTTTGGGAGCCATTTGCACAAGAAGGACTTGCACAGAGCTTTGGAAACTAAATGTGAGGGAGAGAGGAAAAGATTCTAGTGGAAAGGCAAAGATTTTGGAGAGGTGATGTGCCGATTTGGAGAAGATGGGTAGAGTCTAGGGTAAGCTCGAACAGCCCCAAATGAAGAAGGAAGAGGAGAAGAATTTGGTTCCTAAACGAACGATTTGAAGAGTGAAAATTGGTGGGAGGAGATATTTGAGAAAAATCTTTGGTTTAAGGGAGAAGAGATGGGAGCTTTTGGTTCAGTGGGAGGAAGAAGACGAAGAGCTGAGTCGGCTCAAAGAAAAATTTCCAATAAGAAGAGAGCGCCCGAAGGGTTTTGACAAAATTGCAAGATTACCCTAGGGTCGACCCTGGGGGTTGACTCATGGCACAGAAAAATTCAAAAGAATGATGGGACAATTTTGAAAAAAATTGAAACTCTGAGAGAAAGATATTTACCCAAATATTGATCATGTGAATGATAGTTTTGAGCTTTTGAGCTCTTAAGAAAAATTAGAATTGAGCTCAATAGATTTGGTTCAATGAATTTTTGGCATTAAGAATTTGGAATCAGAGAGATACTTAAACTGATGGATCAAGAATTCCTAGTTCTCTCTTAATTTCATAAAAACTATCTTCACTTAAGGCCTTGGTAAAGATGTCAGCCAATTATTTTTCAGTACAAACATAATCAAGAATTATATTTTTATTTTGAATATGTTCTCTTATGAAATGATGTCTAATTTCAATATGTTTTGATCTAGAATGCTGAATTAGATTTTTAGTTAGATTTATAGCACTGGTGTTATCACATCTTATGGAAATTTTATTGAGTTTGATGCCAAAATCTTCAAGTTGTTGCTTAATCTACAAGATTTGAGCACAACAACTTTCGGCTGCAATATATTCGGCCGTGGCTGTAGACAGTAGTACCGAGTTTTGCTTCTTGCTAAACCAAGAGATTAAGTTAACTCCAAAAAATTGATAAATTTTACTACTACTTTTTCTATCAATCTACATCCAGTAAAATCGACATCTGAATATCCTATCAAGTCAATTGATGAGTCCTTAGAATACCATAGTCCTAGAGTTTGTGTATCATTTAAATATCTAAGAATTCTTTTAACTGCATTCAGGTGAGATTCTTTCAGATTTGATTGAAAGCAAACACAAAGACAAATACTAAATATAATATCTGATCTACTAATAGTTAAATACAATAGAGAACCAATCATGCCTCTATAAAATTTTAAGTCTACATTTTTACCTCCTTCATCCTTGTCAAGCTTACATGATGGGCTTATGGTGTACCAATTGCTTTGGAGTTCTCTATTCTAAATCTTTTGAGTAGTTTTCTTATGTATTTACTTTGAGTGATGGAGATTCCTTCTTTTGTTTATTTGATTTGGAGTCCGAGAAAAAATGTAAGTTCTCCCATCATGCTCATCTCGAACTCCCCCTGTATGAGCTTAGCAAAATCTTGACAAAGTGTTCATTAGTAGACCCAAAAATAATGTCATCAACATATATTTGTATAACTAATATATCATTTTGATTTCTTTTAATGAAAAAGATTGTGTCTATATTTTTTCTTGAAAAATCATTATTAAGCAAAAATTTGTTTAGCCTTTCATACCAAGCCCTAGGTGCTTGTTTCAAACCATATAATGCTTTGTTTAATTTAAAAATATGATTAGGAAAAGCATAATTTTTAAAACTTGAAGATTATTCTACATAAATTTCTTCAGCAATATATCTATTTAGAAAAGTACTTTTGAAATCTATTTGGAATAACTTAAAATTCATAAAGCAAGCATATGCAAGTAGAAGTCTAATTACTTCTAATCTAGCAACAAGTGCAAGGGTCTCATCAAAATTAATTCCTTCTTTTTGATTATAACCTTTTACAACTAATCTCATTTTATTCTTATCATATTTTCATGTTCATCCAATTTATTTCTATATACCCATTTTGTGTCAATTATTGAATAATTTTTAGGTCTTGAAACTAAAGTCCATACATTATTTCTTTCAAATTGATTAAGTTCTTCTTGCATTGCATTTATCCAATTATAAAATTTTTCAGCTTCATCTATGGTTTTAGGTTCAAGATAAGAGACAAAAGTAAAATGATTGAATGCATCTCTAAGTGAAGAGCGAGTTCTTACATCATGTGTAGGATCACCAATGATTAGTTCCTTGAGGTGATTGTGATCATACCTCCATTCTTTGGGTAGATCATTTGTACTTGAGATTATTCTTGTTGTTCTTCACCTTCCTCATCCTGTTTGTCTTCATGTTCTTCATCATCTTGAATGGTTGAGTCTTTTAGAGTGATCTCCTTCATCTCTTCTATAAGAGGATCTACATCATCAATACCTTCATTCTTCTTTGAAGGAAGATCGTTAGTGTTATAGCCCAAACCTCAGCCCACCGAAGCCATTCAAACGAAAAAAAAAAAGGAAAAACAGAGTAAAACCGGGAAGAAGACTCCCGGTAGGAGTCTTCTTCTCCGGTGAGTCCTGAGCAAATTAGGACTCCTAGGACCCCTCGGAGTCCTAGGGTGCTCTATAAGAAGACCCCCTCCCTCTCTCTTTCTCTCCATTTTTCTCGATCGAAGGCCGCGGACACCCTTTGATTTCTTGCCGTGATTGCCGCCGACGAGGTCTCCGGAGGCTGAGGTAAGTTTTCCTCTTCCTCCCCTCTTTCTTTTCCTTCCTCCCCGTGCATTTGTGCGTGGCTGCCGACGATGAAAGTCACCGATTTTCGGTCGGGAAAGACACCCTGTTTTTGAGCTCTTTTTCTTGAATTTTCCGACGCCGGCGATCGGAATTAATCGCCGGCCACCCTCCTCCGTGACCGGGGGAGTGATTCCCATCGGCCGCCGGCCTCCACCGCGGTGGCCGTGGCCCGAACGGCCGGTCAAGGCCGGAGAACCCCCACCGTCCCCTGTTCGGCCTGGAAGGAACCAAGGAAAAAGAAGAAGAAGAAGAAGAAGAAGAAAAAGAAAAGAAAAAAAGAAAAAGAAAAGAAGAAAAAGAAGAAAAAGAAAAAGAAGAAAAAAAGAAAAGGAAAAAAAAAGAAGAAAAAGAAGAAAAAGAAAAGAAGAAAAAAAAAAATAATAATAAATATATATATATATATATATATATATATATATATATATATATATATATATATAAAAGTAAGTAAATAAATAAATAAATAAATAAATAAAAAAATTGAAATTGATGAGAGAGAGTTTCTCTCTCTTCTTTCAGACTGAACCCTGATTTTCTCTCTCTGGAATTGAACTTTCTCTCTCTACTTTCTCTCTCTAGAATTTTCTCTCTCTAGCCTGTTTCTCTCTCTTAATGGATTTCTCTCTCTCTAAAGTTATCCTTCTAAGATTAGCGTAGTGGAAGGCTTCATTTGATGATTTTGATCGAGTTCAGGGAAGAGTCTGATTTTAAGTGAGGTCTTGATTTGGGATTTATTTAGATTAAATTTTGAATTAAAATTAATGTAAAAATATAATTTTGAACAATAGGCACGGAAGAATCTCCTAGAAGTTAGTCGATCTATTCATTCAGTGGTCCGTGAAAGGTAAGTAATGAATCATCTTCTCGAGATATTCCATATTTATTCTGAAATAAATAATTATTCTCTGAAATTATGCATGATTTATGAAATTATATTTTGAAAGAAAAATACTTTTGAAATGTTATGGTATATCGATTTATGCACATATTTAGTGAAAGATTATGATAAATATTATGGTACAAAGTGTTTTGATACCTCTCAACCTAACTATGTTTCAGTGGACCCTACCAATACAGATCAGATTTATGCTCTCAGCCTAACTATGTTTCAGTGGGCCCCGTCAATGGAGATTATACGTTGGTACTTTGTGGACCCTGCCAGTGGGGGTTGTGCGCTGGTATTTGTGGACCCTGCCAGTGGGGGTTGTGCGCTGGTATTTTTGGACCCTGCCAGTGGGGGTTGTGCGCTGGTATTCTGTGGACCCCGCCAATGGGGGTTAAACGTTGGTCATAGTTGAGGCTGTTGAGTTACGAGTATTTTGAATCGAATCAGATTTATGATTATATTATATGTGAATATTTGAAAATATTTAGTTTGTATTAAATCAGCATGAAATATACTCTTATGTTTATTTGCAGCATTATTCTTGAAAATTATATAATATCTGAAATATCTGGTAGAGATATTTGTTACTTACTGGGCTGTCTAGCTCATTACCTTTCTTTCTATTTTTCAGATACAGATAATTAATATCGAGCATGGGATGAAATATTGGGACAGAGCTTTTAGAAGCGAGATTAGCATTGTCAACTTCATTGAACTTAGATCTATTGTTTTTATTGTTTTAGAATAAATTTATTGGATGTAAGACATTTGATATAATTACTTGAATTACAGTTGAATAATAATTATTTGAATTTATTCCACTGCGATGCATTTGATATCGTGATGAGATGCCTTGCATGCTTATGGAGAGAGTTCTTCATGAGTATGCGGCGGTTGCCACGATCCTCGATTCAAAATTTCGGGTCGGAGGCGTGACAATTAATATGGTATCAGAGCATAAGTGGATAAATTATGACACATAAAATTTAACATAATATGAGTGTAGGTGGGTAGACATTAGGAATATTGGGACGTTAAAGTATGAGCATCATAATAAACTCAGGGAAGAGTCTATGCGCTTACTCAACAGAATCCACAGGTTTCCAATACAATGGTGACAGGTATAAAAACAAAAATTTTGAGGACGAAATTTCTTTTTAGGGGTGAAGAATGTTATAGCCCAAACCTCAGCCCACCGAAGCCATTCAAACGAAAAAAAAAAAAAGGAAAAACAGAGTAAAACTGGGAAGAAGACTCCCGGTAGGAGTCTTCTTCTCCGGCGAGTCCCGAGCAAATTAGGACTCCTAGGACCCCTCGGAGTCCTAGGGTGCTCTATAAGAAGACCCCCTCCCTCTTGAGACCGATCATTGGCCTCCTCCCTCTCTCTTTCTCTCCATTTTTCTCGATCGAAGGCCGCGGACACCCTTTGATTTCTCGCCGTGATTGCCGCCGACGAGGTCTCCGGAGGCTGAGGTAAGTTTTCTTCTTCCTCCCCTCTTTCTTCTCCTTCCTCCCCGTGCATTTGTGCGCGGCTGCCGGCGACGAAAGTCGCCGATTTTTGGTCTGGAAAGACACCCTGTTTTTGAGCTCTTTTCCTTGAATTTTTCGACGCCGGCGATCGGAATTGATCGCCGGCCACCCTCCTCCGTGATCGGGGGAGTGATTCCCGTCGGTCGCCGACCTCCGCCACGGCGGTCGTGGCCCGAACGGCCGATTAAGGCCGGAGAACCCCCACCGTCCCCTGTTCGGCCTGGAAGGAACCAAGGAAAAAGAAGAAGAAGAAGAAGAAGAAGAAAAAGAAAAGAAAAAAAGAAAAAGAAAAGAAGAAAAAGAAGAAAAAGAAAAAGAAGAAAAAAAGAAAAGGAAAAAAAAAGAAGAAAAAGAAAAGAAGAAAAAAAATAATAATAAAAATAAAATATATATATATATATATAAGTAAGTAAATAAATAAATAAATAAATAAATAAAAAAATTGAAATTGATGAGAGAGAGAGTTTCTCTCTCTTCTCTCTCTTCTTTCAGACTAAACCCTGATTTTCTCTCTCTGGAATTGGACTTTTTCTCTCTACTTTCTCTCTCTAGAATTTTCTCTCTCTAGCCTGTTTCTCTCTCTTGATGGATTTCTCTCTCTCTAAAGTTATCCTTCTAAGATTAGCGTAGTGGAAGGCTTCATTTGATGATTTTGATCGAGTTCAGGGTAGAGTCTGATTTTAAGTGAGGTCTTGATTTGGGATTTATTTAGATTAAATTTTGAATTAAAATTAATGTAAAAATATAATTTTGAATAATAGGCACGGAAGAATCTCCTAGAAGTTAGTCGATCTATTCATTCAGTGCTCCATAAAAGGTAAGTAATGAATCATCTTCTCGAGATATTCCATATTTATTCTGAAATAAATAATTATTCTCTGAAATTATGCATGATTTATGAAATTATGTTTTGAAAAAAAAGTGCTTTTGAAATGTTATGGTATATCGATTTATGCACATATTTAATGAAAGATTATGATAAATATTGTGGTACAAAGTGTTTTGATACCTCTCAGCCTAACTATGTTTCAGTGGACCCCGCCAATATAGATCGGATTTATGCTCTCAACCTAACTATGTTTCAGTGGGCCCCACCAATGGGGATTATACGTTGGTACTTTGTGGACCCTGCCAGTGGGGGTTGTGCGCTGGTATTTGTGGACCCTGCCAGTGGGGGTTGTGCGCTGGTATTTCTGGACCCTGCCAGTGGGGGTTGTGCGCTGGTATTCTGTGGACCCCGCCAATGGGGTTAAACATTGGTCATAGTCGAGACTGTTGAGTTACGAGTGTTTTGAATCGAATCGGATTTATGATTATATTATATGTGAATATTTGAAAATATTTGGTTTGTATTAAATCAGCATGAAATATACTCTTATGTTTATTTGCAGCATTATTCTTGAAAATTATATAATATCTGAAATATCTGGTAGAGATATTTGTTACTTACTGGGCTGTCTAGCTCATTACCTTTCTTTCTATTTTTCAGATACAGATAATTAATATCGAGCGTGGGACGAAATATTGGGACAGAGCTTTTAGAAGCGAGATTAGCATTGTCAACTTCATTGAACTTAGATCTATTGTTTTTATTGTTTTAGAATAAATTTATTGGATGTAAGACATTTGATATAATTACTTGAATTACAGTTGAATAATAATTATTTGAATTTATTCTACTGCGATGCATTTGATATCGTGATGAGATGCCTTGCATGCTTATGGAGAGAGTTCTTCATGAGTATGCGGCGGTTGCCGCGATCCTCGATTCAAAATCTCGGGTCGGGGGTGTGACAGTTAGTTTCATCAAAAATAACATGTATTGACTCCTCTACTATTAAAGTTCTTTTGTTGAAAACTCTAAAAGCTTTGCTAGAAGAGGAGCAACCAAGAAAAATCGCTTCATTGGATTTAGCATCAAATTTTCCTAATCTTTCTTTATTATTGTTCAAAACAAAACATCGACAATCAAAAACATGAAAATATGCAATATTTGATTTTCTTTCTTTCCAAAGCTCATAAGGGGTTTTCTTTAAAATTGGTCTAATTAAAGTACGGTTTAATATGTAACATGCCGTGTTAATTGCTTCCACCCAAAAATATCTTAGAAGGTTGATTTCACATAGCATGGTACAGGCCATTTCTTCAAAAGTTCTATTTTTTCTTTCTACTACCCCATTTTGTTGGGGTATCGTGGGTGTTGAAAAGTTGTGGTCAATACCTTTTTCATCACAAAACTTTTCAAAATCTTAATTTTTAAATTTAGTTCCATGATCACTTTAAATATTTTGAATTAAAAAATCTTTTTTATTTATGATTTTTCGATAAAATTTTGAGAAAACATAAAAAATTTCATCCTTATGTGCCAAAAAGAAGACTCGTATAAAACAAGAGAAATCATCAATAATTACAAAATCATATCATTTTTCACCTAGACTATTTGTTCTAGTGGGTCCAAATAAATTCATGTGCAATTATTCTAATGGCCTAGAAGTTGAAACAATATTTTTAGATTTGAATGAGACTCGTATTTGTTTATCCATTTGGCATGCATCACAAATTCTATCTTTTTTAAAATTCAATTTGGATAAGTCGATAACCAATTCCTTTTTAATAAGTTTTGAAAGTGAATGCATGCTAATATGTGCAAGCCTACGATGCCAAAGCCAACTAGTCTCATTAATCTTCGCATTCAAGGCTACTAGGCATTGCATGTTTATTTTGGAAAGATCATTCAAATCTACCATATAAACATTACCATGTCTATACTCAACAAATTTAATGCCTTCATTAATAAGACTAGTTACTATGTAAACTGAAGATTCAAAAATGACTTTGTATCCTTTATCACAACATTGACTGATGCTTAATAAATTATATTTTAAACCATCTACTAATAAAATATTTTCAATATACTTGGAGGGAGTGATACCAATGTTACTTATACCGATGATCTTTTCTTTGCCATTGTCTTCAAAAATGACCATCCCTCCATTTTTAGCATCAAGTGTGATGAATTGGGATTCATTACTAGTCACGTGTCTTGAGCACCCGCTATCAAGATACCATCTCCGGTTTGCTCCTTGGGATGCAAGACACACCTATACACAAGAATTAAGTTTTGGCTTTAGGTATCCAAATTTTTTTGGATCCTTTTAGGTTAGTCATAATGATTTTTTTTGGAATCCATATTTTTTTTACATTGAAATTTTTATATTTGTTAGAAAAATATGAATAGAATTTGTGTCCTACTTTACCACATTTAAAGCAAGTTATATTTGAAAACTTGTTGTACGATGAGTTTACAAAGATATTTTTTAGAAATTTTTATTTCTTTAAAGGGTTATATCCAAGATCGGCTTTATCATAAATGGCCTTTTGATTGTAAGTATCATGTGAAGTTTATTTGAACTTAAAGTGAAGTTCTCAACCATTGGTTTTAACTTGGTAATCTCAATTTTTAAGTTCAGATTTTTTTGAGACAGAATTGATTTTTTATTTAAAATATTTTCATTTTTTTTAGTAAAAATTGATTCTTTGATTTTAATTCTTTGTGCTTTACCCCTAGCTTCTTTAGTTCATCAATTAGATCATAAAACGCTTCATGAAGTTCTTCAAAAATAAAGTCAATAGGAGTTTCAGTATTTACCTCATTTTCATGTGTCATAAGCCACAAGTTGGCTTGTTCATTTGAGTCTTCTTCTTCGAAGCTTGACTCATCACTTCCGCTCTATGTAGCCATCATGGTCTTCTTCTTGTACTTCTTGGGACCCTTCTTCAGTTGTGGGCATTCAGACTTAAAGTGTCCTGATTTCTTGCATCATAATAAATAAGGGGTTGCTCCTTATCTTTCTCTTTGCTATGTTTTCCTTTTGTAGGTGGCCTCTTCCTCATTCCTTATCTTTTTTTCTTCAAAAACTTCTTAAATCTTCTAGTAACGAGGGCCATTTCTTCATCTTACTCTTCATTTTCTGTATCATCAGATTTTTTATCAGATTGAGCAGTGGATTTAAGGGCGATTATCCTCTTCTTTTTGACATCTTCTTCTTGATGTTGTTTCATGCTTAGCTCATGTGTCATCAGCGATCCTAGAAGCTCCTCCAAGGGTAGAATATTCAAATCTTTGACTTCTTGGATTGTAGTTACTTTGGCCTTCCAAGTCCTTGGTAAAGACCTAAGAATCTTTCTCACGAGATCACTATTAGAATAAGACTTACCAAGACTTTTTAGATCATTAATAATATCAGTAAAATGAGTAAATATTTTAGTTATTGATTCATCATGCTCCATTTTAAAAAGTTCATATTTATGCACAAGCATATTAATTTTTGATTCCTTCACTTGATTAGTTCCTTCATAAGTTACTTTTAATCTATCCCATATTTTCTTAGCTGACATGCATGCTGAAATATGATTAAATTCATTAGCATCTAGAGCACAATACAAAACATTCATGACTTTAGTATTTAGTTGAGCCATTTTCTTATCAACCTCATCCCATTCTTTTTCAGATTTGGTTGATTCCACACCATCAATTATTCTAGTGGGTGTGTGTGGTCTATTTACTATGATACTCCACATATCATAGTCTAGTGCTTGAATAAAGATTTTTATCCGAGCTTTTCAATAGGTATAGTTTGACCCATTAAAAAGTGGAGGTCGGTTGGTGGACTATCCCTCGGCTAGTGAAGTACCAATTTGAGTTGCCATAGATCTTTAGCTCTTTGATGGTTAAATCAAAGTAGGGCTAGAGCACCGAGCTCTGATACCACTTGTTGTCCAGTTATGCAACCCAAGAGGGGGGGTGAATTGAATTTTTTTTTAAAAATTTAAAAATTAACTTACAACTATGAGGATTATTTAACAATGAGCGGGATAAATATGGAGAGTGAAATTTATGCAAGGTGTAGAAGTTGGATGCAAGAATGCAAGAAGATAATAAAATTTAAAAGGAGAGCAAGTAAGCACAACACAAATAAAAAAATTTATAGTGGTTCGGTGCCAACCTTGCACCTACGTCTACTCTCCAAGCTCCTACTTGAGAATTCAAATCCACTAAACCGTATTCAATCTGAATACAACGTCAGAACCTTTGACTCTAGCTATTTCAAGCTAGAACACTTATTTTTTGGGTACAAATCCATCCAATACAATCTGATTCAAGGTTCCGATCAACCTTTCCATATTTTGGAATCCTTCCAAAATAAAATATCAACTCAAAATAGAGTATAGCAGTTGATCACACAGAAATACAGATGTAGCTCCTTTAATGAGCAAATAAAGCTTTAAATATATTTTACACAATAAGAATAAAGCTCTTCTGATTTCTCTCAAGGTGGTTGAAGACTTGAATGAGCTCTTGAGGGGTTGGTAAACTTGAAATAAAAGCTTCTTGAACTTTTAAGAGGGCTCTTGCTTTGGGTTGAAATGAATGCTTGAAGAATCT
The DNA here is from genome assembly GCF_000442705.2 of Elaeis guineensis. NCBI lineage: Eukaryota > Viridiplantae > Streptophyta > Magnoliopsida > Arecales > Arecaceae > Elaeis > Elaeis guineensis. Next base: position 53,424,033 of record NC_026004.2, read on the forward strand.
TTTCAAAATCTTATTGATTTTCTCCTTTAAGTGCCTTTTATAACTTCAAATGATGGTGGAGAGTAATCTGGGCTGAAATAGAGCTGTTAGAGCACATTAAATGGGCATTAAATACAGTCAAAATAAGCTGAAAACTAGCCGTTGCGAAATTTTTTCATCATAGGGATCGACTCATAGGGTCGACTCATGCTCATGAGTCGACTTATGGGGTCGACTTCTGTGGCACAAAATAGAAAATGACTGTTCTATAATTTTGGCCTACACAGTAGTAGAGATCGACTCATAGGGTCGACTCATGCTCAGGGGTCGACTCATGGGGTCGACTCACAGAGTGTGCCAGCCAAAGAATTCAGCATGCCGTTCAGCCTCTTTTGCCATGAGTCGACTCATGGGGTCGACTCAAATATATAAATATGATTTTTTTTTAAAATACATATTCAAAAATATTAAAATTATCTCCAATAGATTACAAATCTTGTGTTCTTGCTCTTGAGGCTTCCGAATCAGAACTTGATAAAATTATGATTTTGCTCCTGAAATATAATAAATTTTTTTTCAAGCCAAAATCATTAGTAACCCTCTCAAATACTTTGTAATCATCAAAATCAATTTAAGAAGCAACAACATGGAAAGAATAGTACAAAAGATACAGAGAGTTGGAGTTAAATCGTATAATGATCTAAAAGTTAAAGATCAATTAAAGAAGAAAAAAATGCTGGGAATGAATTAAGAAATTTTTTTTGTTATCAATTTGGATTTCAACTAGATAAGCTTTACTACAAAAAATCTAAAAAAATTGAAATAAAAAGGATTGTAAAAAACCCTAAACAAATAAAAAAAGAAGAGTTTAAATAGAGGCAAGAAGAGGGCAAAACCTCCAACTAGCTTTAAATATACACAAAAAGGATATCATGGTAATAAATTGTGTCGAAGGAATATTAGAAAGAAAATCCAAGAAATAGGAGATGATAGGAAAATTTGAGGATGTCATTAGGAGTCTAAAATTAGACATAGAGGATGAATCAAATATAATAAAGATATGCTCATGCTGTGGTAAGTGCTCTAGCAAAAATTAAACAAGTGATAATGGAATCTTGGTATATCCACCAAAGAACAATTCATCATTGACATGATTGTTTCTCTGAAAGATCTTGAGGAAAAGAAAAATCAACTTACAAAATTCTTTATTATGGAAAAAATCAAGAAGCAAATCTTTCTCAAACATTTGAAAAAAGGCAAGATTTCAGCTATCTTGACGAAGTATTTCAAAGATTAAGATAGGCTAAACAAAATAGTAGAAAAAGAAGCCTTGAAGATTTGTTTAGAGGACAAACTCTAATTTAAAAAGGAATACAAATATTAAAAGAAAGAAGATAAGACTTCTAGCGATGAAAGACTTCGGAAAAAAAGGAGAAGAAAACCTAGATCAGCCCTGATAAACATTTAAATTTAGTTATTAGAGAATTCTATTTAATTATTTCTTATTTATTAAGAATTTGATATTCTCTAGTCTATTTTGTAGGTAATTGAGAGTTTGGATTCATATGATTCAAATTGGACTCAAATCGGATCAGATTTGAGTGAACCAGGCAATCAGCTCCCATTCAGGTATGAACACGATTTAAAGATCAAGGGTCAAAAAGCAACCTCTCCAATCAAAGATCTAGATTAGAAGATAAATAGAACTAAGTGTAAACACGACTAATCATCCGATGGAGGAGAAGTAATGCTCCAAGATCCAACAGTCATCAAGGAAGGAGCCATCATCTAAACCCTAATTAAGAAGAGAGAAAGTGTGCCGCCTCCTCTCATATCACACCTCACCTCCTCTCCTCTATTTTTCCATGCTACTAAATATCTCATGCACCCTATCTTTTGCATTCTTTTTTTCTTACATACACCTAGCCCTCTCTTTTATTTCTTACATGCCAAAACAAAAAGCTCTACGCTCCTTTTCTTTCACGCACAAAACCCTAGTGCTGCCCAAGCCTCTCTCTCATGCGCCCACACTCTTTTCTTTCTTAACTCACATCTCCAAATTCTAGAAGCCCACTCCCTACTCTATAAATAACACCCCAAGGCCTCCATCTTTTAATCAATAAGCCTTCCCCACATCCAAATGCCCATAGCCTTAGGTTCCACGCCACAGCCCTTCTTCACACCAACCCTATCTTCCTAGATTTTTAGCCAACCATAGGTCCAACCTTTTTTTCTCAAACTCTACCATCCCAAACCTCCATCAGTCTCCTACAAACTATAAAAATTCTACATTCAAAAGCTATCAAAAAGTCCTCCAAACCTTTTTCTCTTTTTAGCTCTACAGACTGTAGTCTAAAAATTTTAGCAACCCTCTTCTACCTTCCAACCTCTTTCAAATCCACTTTCCTCAATCTATTCTCCACCAAATCTCCTCCTCTTATTGCTGAAGGTCTTCTCTAAGTTTGAGGAAAAGAATCTTCAGAGTTCAGAATGTAGATTGTGATGAAGAACATCCCCATGGTCGGCTAGTCGTCAACTCTCAGGAAATTTCTGTAATCTGCTCAGAAAGTATTTTTTTTACTTTTAATCTTTTGTATTTCCTTCTTGATATATAATAAAGATTTACCTTTCATGCTTCATATTTTCATATCTTTATTTTACTTTGCATAAGAATTTGGATCTAGAATAATTTATGATCTTTGGGATAAGCTGTAATCTGTGGGTATGGTTTGTACTTTTGAGATAGATTATCTTTAGATTATAATTTTTTTTATATCTAGATAATTTAGACTAGTCTATAACTTTAAGGGATAGGCCATGATCAAATGGATATGGACCGTGCTCTCTAAAATAGGCTATATCTTTATTATTTAAATATCAAAGCAAAAGCATGTTAAGAAGGATACCAACTGTCGAATAAAAAAATAGTTGAGATCCTGAGAATTTTTCTCATATTTGAAGTTAATCTTTAATTAAGTTATTTATTTTTTTACTTACTTATTTAGTAAACTTCTAATTAATCAACTTCTATTCATCTTCATTTTAAGATTAAAATAACTTAACCATAACTAATGCGATCCTTATGGATACGAACCTGACTTGCATTATCTATACAGTAGTAAGTTAGTGATTTATTTTTAATACCTACGATCATGATCAAATTTTGGTGCCATTATCGAGATCATTTTAGTTACTTTGAGTTATAAAAATCTATAAAAAAAAATCTATTTGCTACTTTCTTTAATTTATTACTTTCTTAGTTAACTGCTTTACTTGTTTTTGTCCTTATTTTAATTACTTTATTTTTCAGTCTGCCTTTTATTCTCTTGATCTATAAAAAAAATTAAAAAAATTAAAAAAAATATTTGCTATATTTACTTTCTAACTTGCCTAGTTTACTTAGTCAAACTTATATTTTTGCAAAATGAACCAAATTTTTATACTGACAACTCATAATCTATTTAGAAAATTAGATACTTAATCATAAAACCTAAAAAGAGAAATAAATTAATTTAATCTTGGTTAATCATCAAATTTGGATATCTTTTCTTTTTTGCATCGCATAATTCTATAAAACATCTTAAGGATAAAATTTTAATCAATATAAGATGGAAATTTCATCATCCTTCCTTAATCCACAAACCACCATCTTGTATTTGTATTAACCCAAGCCTTTAACCTAAAATAAATTAAATGTTGGCCCCTAAGGAGTCTTGAGCTCAATAAGACAAGGATCCCTAAGAGTTAGATCAGATTAGGGTTAGTCAGTTTAACTGGTATTTAGAAAAGTGGTTCAAAGATTATGTCCCAAAGAAAGATGACTTATTAATTGGTTCCATTCGCTTATTTGACCAACTCAGTTGGTGTCTAAAAAAAGCAATGGGGGAACTCCTACCAACCTTATACTTATCTGGCCAGTTGAGTGGCTAGTCTGCTACTTGGAGTGCTTAAAGACAACCTTGACAGTTATGAGCTGTCTAGATCTAGAACAATCCGTAGCTAGGATTGATGGACACACTTGATTGCTGATTGAAAATATCTAGTTTAACTTAAGTTCTTCACATCTACTTCTTAGATTTAAGACTCAATAGGCTTTTATCTTTAGAATTTCTTTCGCCCTCTTTTTTTTATTTATATCTAAAAATCCAAAAAAAATATAAAAAAATTGAAATTGCTTGTGTTTGCTCTAAGGTATAAATTGTAGGGTTTATGCTCAGGCGTCGCTCATTATAACCTGAGATTCAATCGTTAGATCCTGAAATTGAAAGAACCCTTAGAGCCAACAAACCCAGGAACATGGATCGAACCGGGAGACTGATCCACCTAGACAGCTGAAGGAGTACTTTACTCCTTCCATATATACCTACTCTCCTTGCATTTAGGTGCCTCCACTTAAGATTGTTTAATATGAAATCATGTCAAGTGTCATCCAAATGCATCCATTATTTTATAGACTTGCTAATGAGGACCCGTACAAACATCTAGATGAATTCTTAAAATTTTGTTCAATGGTTAGAATTCATTTTTTTTTAACGATGCTCTTAGGTTGAAATTATTTTCTTTCTTATTGAAGGACAAATTCAAATATTGGTTGAACTCCTTAGATACAATCACAATTTCAACCTGGGATCAACTACAGAGAGAATTTCTTAAAGAATACTTTTCAATTGGAAAACTAATCAAATCAGAAAGGCCATAACTAGTTTTTTCTAATTGGATGGGGAGATATTTTATGAGACTTAAGGAGAGATTAAAGGAACTGATTAGGAAATGCTCTCATCATGCTGTACCTAAATGGCAACTGGTCCAGTGCTTCTATGATGGCTTGTTAGAGAAGCACCGGCAAATGGTTGATGCATCCTGTGGTGGAACCTTCATGATGAAAAAAGAGAATAAAGCCTGACAGCTGTTTGAAATCCTAAGTGAAAACTCATTGCACTACATGTCTGCTGTCAGGAGAGATCCTCCCATGTTTGGACCTAAACAGGATGGGATTTATGAGATTGGTAGTTCAATGGACATCCATGTTGAATGGATGAATTATCTTAAATGATGAACCAAATACTACAAGTAATGCCCACCAGCACTCCACCCCCATCTGTGATAGATGTCTGTTCAATATGTTCGAGTCTTGCTCATTCTATTTATGATTATCCTGCTGTACATCAATTTTTTGAGTTTATACATGAACAGATCAATCAAACACAAACTCAGAATAATTTCAGACCAGGATATAACCCTTTCTCCAACACCTATAACCTGGGTTGGAGAAACCATTCTAATTTTTCTTGGATCCAATAACCTATTGCAAGGCCCCTAGTACCCAGATCCAACTACAGTGAGGGAGCCTATAAATCGGCTCCATACCCACAACCAGCACTAAATTCCCAATCTTCTTTAAATGCTGCCCTTAAAAAGATTCTACAAGAACTACAAGTTTTGCACTCCCACACACAGTTAATTGTAAGGCTAGAAGCCCAGGTAGGACAACTAACTACAGCCTTGAATAGGAGGGAGGAAGGCAAATTACCCAGCCAACCTGTTAGTAATCCAAAGGAGCAGTATATGGCTGAGAGCTCCACTGACCCAGAAAATTTTTCTGAACATGCCAAATCTGTCATGACCCTTAGAAGTAGGAGAACCATAAATCAGCCAGAGATAACTCAAGAACCAAAACCCTCAAAATCGATTGAACTAGAGAAGAATAAATCTATAGAGAGGGAAGAACCTGTGAAACCAGCACCTGCAACTAAGGCCCCGTTCCCCAGTGCTTTAGAATCTCGTCTGCCTCTAGACAAGAAGGGTATTGAAATAAATGAAATGCTTGAACTATTCAAACAAGTCCAAATTAATCTACCCCTTCTTGATGCTATCAAACAACTCCCAACATACATCAAGTTTCTCAAAGATCTATGCACTCAGAAGTGAAAAATCAAAGCTTACACACCAAAAAAAGTTCACTTAACTAAACAAGCCAGCTCCATCTTTCAATAGATAACCCCATCCAAACTTATGGATCTTGGTACCCCAATCATATCCTGTGTCATAGGAAACCTGACCATTAAAAAAGCATGGTTAGATTTGGGTGTGAGTATTAACCTTTTCCCGAGCTCTATGTATGACCTATTTAGATTTGGAGAATTGATGCCCACGACGGTAGCCCTACAATTAGTAGATCGATCAGTTAAGGTGCCCCATGGAATGTTGGAAGATGTGTTAGTGAAAATGGATGAATTTTATTTTCCTATCAATTTTTTGGTGCTAGATATAGAATCAGGCAGCAACCCCAGCCAAATACCTATCATCCTAGATAGACCCTTCCTAGTGACTGCCAATGCTTGCATAAACTGTAGGACTGGGGTTATGGATGTGTCTTTCAGAAACAAAAAGCTGAGGTTGAATATTTTTAATGTAGCATAGGGACCATCCACTTTTGACCATGGTGAGATCAATTTGTTAGAGGAATTTGTAGAGGACAGAACCCCCATCTTGCTCGACTCAGACCCTTTACAGGCATACTTAGCACACTTTGGAGTGGATGATTTTGACAATGATGAGTATAGCAGAGAAGTAAATACACTTCTAGAGCCACCCAATTTTAGCACCACTCTCCCTTGGATTGTAAAGTATGAACAACTTCCGATCCAATCAAGCCCTCCAGTACCATCCCCAGAAGCACCACCTATCCTAGAGTTAAAGCCCCTTGTCGACACACTGTAGTATTCATTTCTCAGACTCAATGAGACTCTGCCAGTCATCATTTCCTCCAACCTATACACTGAACAAGAAGACCAACTTGTAGGTGTGCTCAAAGAACACAAAGAGGCCATAGGATGGATAATTGCTGATTTGAAAGGCATTGATCTTTCTATTTGCATGCATTACATTCATTGCGAGGCCAAGGCCAAACCACATAGAGACATGCAATGTAGATTAAATCTAAACATGTGGGAGGTTGTAAAAAAAGAGGTAATAAAATGGTTGGATGCAGGCATTATTTATCCAATTTTTGACAGTAAATGGGTTAGCCCAACCCAGATGGTGCTAAAGAAGTCGGGCATCACTGTGGTAGAAAATGAGAAAGGTGAATTGTTACCCACTCATACAACAACTGGCTGGCGAGTATGTGTAGACTATAGGTGACTCAATGTCATGATTAGGAAAGACCACTTCTCACTACCTTTCATTGATCAAATCCTAGAACGGTTAGTGGGTCAGAGTTACTACTGCTTTCTGGATGGTTATTCATGATACAATCAGGTGTCTGTATTCCCAGAAGATCAAGAGAAAACCACCTTTACCTACCCCTATGGTACTTCTGCCTTTCAAAGAATGCCGTTTGAACTGTGCAATGCACCGACCACTTTTTAGCGATGCATTATGGCCATCTTTTCTGATATGGTTGAGAAGTTTCTTGAAGTTTTCATAGATGACTTCTCTATTTTTGACCCAACTTTTGATGACTGTCTCTAAAATTTAACTAAAGTACTTAAAAGATGTATGGAGAGGAATCTAGTATTGAGTTAGAAAAAAAGTCATTTCATGGTTTGCAAGGGAATCATGCTCAGACACATTGTATCCGAGCAGAGGATCGAAGTAGACAAAGCAAAAGTTAAAGTAATCTTGAATCTGTCACCCCAAACTTCGGTTAAACAAGTATGATCCTTTTTGGGACATGCGGGATTTTATAGGCACTTCATTAAGGACTTTAACAAAATTTCATGACCTTTGTGTAATCTTCTGACTAAAGAAAACCCCTTTGATTTTAATGAAGGCTACCTAGACACTTTAAATATACTAAAAATAGCATTGACCACTGCACCAATTATCAAACCATCGGATTGGACCCTACCATTCGAAATTATGTGTGATGCTTTCGATTATGCGGTAGGGGCAATTTTAGGATAAAAATTCAATAAGCAACCTTATTTGATCTACTATGCAAGCAAAATTCTCTCTGATGCTCAATTAAACTATACCACAACTGAGAAAGAATTACTTGCAGTCATGTTTGTCTTAGATAAATTTAGGTCATATCTTTTAGACTCTAAGGTCTTAGTTTACTCTGATCATGCAGCATTAAAATATCTACTATCTAAGAAAGATACAAAGTCGAGACTGATTAGATGGATCCTTTTGTTGCAAGAATTTAATCTAGAAATTTTAGATAAAAAGGGTTTTCAAAATATAGTAGTCAATCATATCTCGAGGATCTTGGTAGAACACAATAATGAAACCATTAGAGATAGGTTCCCTGATGAACAACTCTTCTCAGCATCTTCGAAAAATTTTTTCTTATCTGCACACATAGTTAACTACTTGGTGATAGGACAAGTCCTATCCTACTGGATCCAGTAAGATAAAAATAAGTTCTTTGCCCAAGTAAAACATTATTTTTGGGAAGAATCCAAGTTGTTCAAAATTTATCCTGATCAAATTATCCGGTGATGTATCCCTGAGTGTGAATTTCAAAGTATCCTGAATTTTTGTCACTCATTAACTTGTGGGGAATATTTTAGTTGAAGGAAAATTGCAACAAAAGTGCTGCAGAGTGAATTTTATTGGCGAACCCTTTTAAGAATGCCCATGATTTTTGTCGTAACTGTTTGAGATGTCAACAAATAGAGAGTATTTCGAGGAAAGATATGATGGCCCTATCCTCATTTTAGTAGTTAAAATTTTTGATATTTGGGGGATTGATGTTATGGGCCCTTTTCCTTCCTCTTCTGGATATGAGTACATATTGGTGGCAGTGGATTATATTTCCAAGTGGATAGAAGCCATGGCAACATAGCCCAATGATCATAAAGTGGTAATAAAGTTTATTCAAAGAAATGTTATAAATCAGTTTGGTTGCCCTAGAGCCATAATCAGTGACGGGGGAATGCATTTCACGAACAGGCAATTCAAGGCTTTAATGAGAAAATATGGAATCACACATAGGATTGTCACTTCGTATCATCCCCAGACCAATGGACAGGTGGAAGTCTCCAATAGGAAGATTAAAAAGATCTTAGAAAAAATGGTTAGGTCCAATCGAAAAGATTGGTCTGAGAGATTAGATGATGCACTATGGGTCTATTGTACTGCTTACAAGATTCTTATAGGAATGTCCCCTTACCAGCTTATTTTTGAAAAATCTTATCATCTGCAGGTAGAATTGGAACGCCATGCATATTGGGCAATAAGAAAATTTAACTTTGATATGAAAAATGCGGGATCTAAAAGGAGGCTTCAATTGAATGAATTAGAAGAACTACGTAATGAGGCATACGAAAATGCTAAAATCTATAAGGCTTGAACCAAAGCTTACCATGACAAATTCATTGCAAGAAAAATGTTTGAACCAAATCAAATTTTATGGCTCTTTAATTCAAGGTTGAGACTTTTCCCTGGTAAACTTTGCTCGCATTGGGATGGACCATTTATTGTGACCCAAATTTTTTTTCATGAAGCCATAGAACTTAAAGATCCAAAGCAGAAAAATACTTTTAAAGTTAATGGGCAGAGACTGAAGCATTATGTGGATGGCATAAGGGATGAAGAACAAATTGAAGTTGTGGATTTGGTTGAATCAATCTATGAACCATCGTGAACTTTGGCTTGGTCTGGCTGAAGATCTTAAATTTAGCACTTGTTGGGAGGCAATCCGATATTTTATTTTATTTATCTAATTTTTTTATTTTATAAAAATTTAATAAGGATGATTAGCCAAGGTGGAGGAGAGCCCAACTTCAACATTCGATGAGGGCCTATGGGGACACATGAAAGAACCTACAAATAATAGTAAATCAGGTGGTATCCCTCTTTTTGTATTGTTTTTTAAATTTTTCTCTTCTTTCATTGGGGACAATGAAAATTAAGTTTGGGGGGAAGAATAAACTAACTTAAAGTTAAGTGAATCCTCAAGTATGATCAGAAATAATTAGCTATATATATCCAAATTTTATTTTGATTAGAAGTTAATTAGGTGACTTAATTAATGAGTGATTAACGATCTAGATAATTTTAGAGATATCAAGAGACAAATTATTAAGGAGGCCCAATGAATGGTAGGATTTAGACCAGACCAAATTTTAGAGTAATTCTAGAACCCTCTTCTTACTAATCTCAATAAAGAATCTCTTCATGGATGTAGTGGAAAGGTTGAGATATGCAAACGTTCCTCATATTTCATAAAAAAAAGATTTAACATTATCTCACTGAGTAATCGGGCCCTTTCGTCTAAGTAAGCATTGTGGTTCATGTCAAAAGGTGGAGATGCTAAGAGACTGTTATAAAGTCTATCTCACCTCATAGCTTTTTTCAGACTCGAGTTAGTAAGTCCGAAGGATGTTCTATACCTAATATCCTAAAACTAATTGATTTGAGAGTCATTGACTGAAAGCTTGTTACAAGGGTCAGCTAGAACGCTCAAGAGGCTAAGACATTGCACTAGACTCTTCTTGAAAAAAAAATTGAAAGAAAAAAAGTAGTAGATAATAGGGGACTAAATTGTAAAAAGATAATAAATCCAACTCACATCTAGTAGAAAATTTAATGAGTAGAGTGAGAAGTTGGTGAAAAAAAATCTCAAAAAATTTCTATGGCTATTACTGAATCACTAACTAGATTGAACTGATAATCCAATGAAGCACATCTTTAATGGTCTGGTCGGATATCCACTATCATTAGGAATGCTTAAGATAATTTTTAATTCAAGACTGAGTCAGTATCCATTGCTGATTTTTCTATTTTACTCGAGGATGAGTAAAATTTAAGTTGAGGGATATGATAAACACCTAAATTTAGTTACTAGAGGCACTTAAGTCTATTTAATTATTCTTTATTTATTAAAATTTTGATGCTCTCTAGTCTATTTTATAGGTAATTGAGAGTTTGGGTTTATATGATTCAAATGGAACTCAAATCGGATCATATTTAAGTGAAGCAGGCAACCAGTTCCCATTCAAGTGTGAACATGACTTAAAGATCAAGGGTCAAGAAGTAATCTCTCTAATCAAGAGTCCAGATTAGAAGATAAATGGAACTAAGTGTGAACATGACTAATCATTCGATGGAGGAGAAGTAATGCTCCAAGATCCAATGGCCATCAAAGAAGGAGCCTGTTGAGAATAGTATCCCAAAGCCAATCATCAGCCTGTTGACGGTTGTACTCTTTTTGTATTAGTACATGAATTATAAATAAATAAAAGTTATTTTGGTATTTTTTCATCATAAATGTTTCATCTTCTAATGAACTCCTGTGTTGTGGTGAAGTCCTTAGGACTATTTAGACTCGACAAAGGAGGATTTGTCGCTTAGTCCTTAAACCTGTTCACGACCAAATGATATGTTGTTACTAAAAATGACAACGTTTATCGAGCATAGGTCATTGTGTGCCATATGGGTTGGTTGTCCTCATAACCAAAGAGTGTGGAGACACTGGTATGGCATACAGGTAAGATGTAATGGTACATCTGCACTGAACGTGACCGACTCCGGAGCTATTTCTGCTGTCAAGATTTGCTCTGATGGGATATGGGTATAAATATCTCTCCGATCTGAGACCACCACGGTGACTTGCAAGTAACTCACTGCACTTAGGCACTGGACTACCTGAATTTCTAATTCAGTGACGGAAGGCTGCTGGGTGTAGTCAAGTACTTGACTTGTCGGTGCGTGTGTCAAGATGGGATTGACCACTCCAGTTTAGGAGCTGTGTACAGTCATGTTTCAATTTAACAAAATCTTGGCCAGGGTAGTCCTAGTGAGGAGTCACAGGACTAATTGAGTTAAGCACGATTCGGATGATCTCATCAGGGTTGACAGTTTAACCCTGAGTCATCCTAAACATAGGGGTCAAAAGGGATGAATTATACGATAACCATATTCACGTAGGTTCTGAATATTACGATTGTGACTATTCGACCTATCCGATCGTCGGGTACCATTGCTAGATGGTCACTTCGATTAGTACAGAAGTTGGTTCCTGTGCTATCGGCTTAGGTTCGAACCTGTGGGGTCACACACATTAGAGATTCCTTTCTGATCTGATGGCTGATTATGAGTCTTATGTGTCTGAAACTCTATAATTGAGAATTAAGATTCTCTGATCATGAGTTCCATACATTTTGGGTATCGGGGTCAAAATTTTGAATTTCAAATTTTGAATTTGAAATTTGAACTCTTTGATCAGGGTTTCATATCGATGGTCTCTGATGCCTAATTGCCCATCAGATTTGGACTCAATATTTATGAGAGGTTTAATTAGTGATTTGATCACTAATTAACTCAATTTGATTGAGTAATTATTTTTAGATCAAGTCCAATTAAATTGGATTCAGTTTGGATTGACTCGATTAGGTTAAGTGTTGATCTAATCGCTAAGGTGGTTTAGTCCCTGATTTGATCAGGGGTTAGGCTTAGTTAATTCCTGATTTGATTAGGATTTTATTGAGCCTAATTAAGCCTAATTGTGTTGGGTTTAATCTGGTATAATTATGCTTAACCTATTTTAATTAGGTTGGCTCAATTTGAATCAAACCACCTTGTTTTAAATTCCCTGCGCCACCCAACTTCCTTGCGCCCATTTGAATTCACGAGAAGAAATTTTTTTGTAAATTTTCTCCCATGCAAAGCTCTCTCATACCCATGTTTTTGTGTGCCAATTATTTGGATTAACTTGGTTTATTACCCATCCAAATTCAAAGGGATTTTGAATTTGAATGGATAACCAAATAACCATGCACCAGCTTATCCTCTTTTGTGCGCCCCATATTCCACACGAGAAATAGTTTCTCGTGAAAGTCTCCACGCACAAAAAAGAAAAAAAAAAGGCCATGCCATCTCTTCTTTCTCACACAAATGGATGAGGATAAGATTGGTTGACACTTGAATTCAAATTTGATTTGAATTTAAGTGAGCAACCACCTCTTCTTATCCACTCACACGCTTTCAACATCTCTTGCGATGTTTTATAAAATGAGAAAGGGAGGGGGTGTGGGCAATGAAAGAAAGAAGAGATAAGGGGTGTGGGGAGGTTCTGGAAAAATTTTGAAGTGTTCAAAATTTACCGAGAGGAGAGAAAAAGGAGAGAGAAGTGGGTGCAGGGTTTTTGGTGTGTACCCTAGGGTTTCTACCTAGGGTTCGGGAAGTAAGATTGGTGTGCCACGAGTGTCGTGAGTCCACCAAATTTTAGAGAGAGATCCATCAGCCTCTCAACCAACCGTGCAGATGATCCAGAGCATCTGAAGAGTCGGCACACATCGATCGAAGGAGTTCGATCAACATCAGCCATTAAAAGGGTGAAATCACGAACTAGCATTCGTGAGGAGCCGATCAGACGGAAGCTTCATGTGGATGATCCGCAGAGGCTAGGCACTAGTGTGGCTGCGACGTGATGATCAGAGCCTCCCGACGATGATCAGATTACGGTGATCGACTACCCACAAAAGGTGATGTGTTCTGAACACAGTACAGTAAAAAGTTTACTATTTCAAATTTGAATTTCAAATTTAAATGCATGCTGTTGTATCATATTTAGATCCTAGTGTAGGGTTAATTAGTATTAATTAATGAGATTAATTAATAATTTCATTGTAAAATAGTAATTTTGAAAAGTTTTAAAATTATCATTTTGTCCCTGCACTGAATTTTTGCTTGAAATGGTATCAGAGCATGGTTCTAGAATATGATATACATATGCATGCGTAGATTAAGGTATAATCTATAAGTTTAAATTTGAAATTCAAAATTTAAAATTTAAAATTTAAAATTTGAAATTTGTTAGATGTTTCAAATTTGAAATTTAAAATTTGAAATTCAAAATTTGAAATTTGAATTTTGAAATTTAAAATTTAAAATTTGAAATTTGAAATTTGAAATTTGAAATTTGTTTAAAATTTCAAATTTGAAATTTGAAATTCAAAATTTGAAATTCAAAATTCAAAATTTAAAATTCAAAGATTGGAAATTCAAAATTTAAAATTTGGTTGAAATATCAAATTTAAAATTTGAAATTTGAAATTTAAAATTTGAAAATCAAAATTTAAATTTTAAAATTGGTATATTTAGGTATACTTGATCCAAGTAGCAAGTAATCTAATTGGGTTGGTTGCCATGGCCATCCGGTCGTAGGAGAAAAGTAGGGTTTAAAGGCCCTCTCTTCCCATTCGATGGGATCTCCTATGGCGGTAGGGGTGCCGATGCAATTATATCCCATGCCGATGAAGCAGCGAAAGGACTTAATTATAAGATTTATCATGAATGTGTTAGATTAGATCTAAAAAAAAAATTATGATTTATTTTGAGTTATTTTCTATTATGAAATGAGCAATAGGATTGCTGTTTATGAAATATGCTGACCCGTTTGTGAAATGAGTCAACACATTTGATGAATAAAAAATAAAATATTTCAAAATTTAAAAATTATTTTCAAAATATCAAACCCTGACCCATCAGCCCAAGTACTTAATTAAAAGAATTAAGTGTTGTCTAGTAGGTCTAGAATTGTGAATTAAGACCTAAGATAATTGCATAAACTTGTGGGTCAATGGGTTAGATGAATTAGGTCCATAATTGGGTTAGTCCTAAGGTTAGCTTAAAAAATAGACTAAATGGAGTAATTGGTCAAATCTAATCAAAAGTTGAATTAGATTAGGTCAAGGATACTCTAGACTCAACTTCAATAGTTGTAGTTGAATGGGTCCATGTCTTTAACTAGACCAAGATGGACTTAATTCATGGCTACGCGGTGGAACCCTATTTACTAAGTTGATCAAAATTAAAACTAATGAACCGGTTGGTGTCTAAGGTAAGTTCGACAGTTTTGACCAGTGATTCTTAATCGGGAGCTACTCGCATTAATTCGATCATTGATGAGTTAATGGCAAATCTCCACCACTGATCTCACTTACCTGGCCAATCTGGTAAGTTAGATTTTGATTAGATCACTTGGTGATTAGAGCTCACCCATGTCATTAGGTAAATCAGTGTGACTGATTTAGGTGCTTCTAATACCAGCTTTAATTAAATCTTTTTTAATCTGACTTGGTGAAGTCAGTGGGAGGATTGAAATTGGCTGGATGATTTTTTCTCTACTATCCTTTAATAAAATTCTCAAAAATTATTAGGTCCCTAAAATGATTAAGTTATAATGATAACTAAGTCAATGCCTCCCATTAAGTGAGTGATAATGAGTCCATTAGTTCAATGATCATTGGAGGCCCAAAGGCCTGGTGCTCATTGGCTAATGAAATTATCATTCATAATATGATAATTTGGTTGAGTCTTTCTGATGGTGGTTAGGTTGGCCGGCCAAAGTCGGACTTGATCATTTATTGGTCTGATTCACCAAATTAAGTCATGTTAATGGTTGGACCTAACCAGATCTTTTCAGTAGAGGCCAAAGCCTACTGATTAGGTTCTGGGGCAAAATCAATTACTAGAAGTTGTTTAGAGAAATAACTGGTTAAGAACCTACCCATAGATGCACATGGGTTGACCAAATAAAGTTGGGCTCGTGTGTAGTCTGTGTGGATTCTAGTACCCATTAAGGAATTAAAGTAATTCCTCGAATTGGAGGTTAAGGCTACCAGTTCGTAAAAATATTGGAAAAAACTTTAGACTAAAGTCCAAGTCTTTAGTATTAATTTATGTACTAATAGAGGTCTGATTTTCCTTTATACAGCTATGGCCACTACCCTGTCGCTTCGGTCATTATTAGATAATGACAAGCTCATGGGACCTAATTTTGATAGCTGGTATCGAAAATTGAAAATCATCCTTGAGCATGAGCGGATCCTTTATGTAGTAATAGATCCAGCACCTGAGGAGCCAGCTCCGAACGCTAGTAAGGCGATTCGAGATACTTACCAGAAGTGGCTCAATGACCGCACTACCGTCCGATGTATTATGCTGGCAGCAATGAATGATGAGTTCAGCCGCAGGTTTGAGAACGCCTAGCCACAGGAGATGCTTCAAATATTGAATGACTCCTTTGGCACGCCTGACGATGTTGAAAGGCACAAAACTAGTTGTGCCATTTTCAATGCTCGGATGAGGGATGGGGCCTCAGTCACTGATATGTACTGTACATGATCGAGTTGATTGAGCGCCTAAGCAAATTGGGTTTTTCTCTGCACGACCAGCTCGGTATGGATGCGATCCTTAATTCCTTGCCCAAGTCTTTCCTCCCATTTTTTACTTATTTTCGAATGACAAAGCCTGCAGTAAACTACCACGGGTTGTTGGGGTTGCTGCAAAACTTTGAGAAGGATCACCAGCTCCATAAGGAGTCGGTGAATGTAGTGGGAGGGTCTTCTTCTCATCGTCGATCCTTTGGGAAGGGGAAGAAGTGTTGGGAAATGTGTCCCAAAAAGCCAATCGTCAAGCTGTTGACGGTTGAGCAACCAAGTATTGTAATTGATTTGTTAATAAATAAAATATATTTGGCATTTTCATCATAAGCTTTTATCTTCTAATGAACTCCGTTGTTATGATGAAGTCCTTACGACTATTTAGGTTCGATAAAGAGAGGATTTATCGATTAGTCCTTAAAACTGTTCACGACCAAATGATAGGCTGTTAATAAGGATGACAGCTTCTATCGAGCATAGGTCGCTGTAGGCCATATGGGTTGGTTGTCCTCTTAACCAAGGAGTGTGGAGACACTGGTATGACATACAGATGAGATGTAAGGGTACATCATCATTGAACGTGACCAACTCCAGAGCATTCTACTGTCAAGAATGTCTCTGATGGGATATAGGTATAAGTATCCCTTAGACTTGAGATCGCCTCAGTGACTTGCAAGCAACTCACTGTGCTTTGGTACTGGACTAACTGAATTTCTAATTCAGGGACAGAAGGCTTCTGGGCACAGTCAAGTACTTGCGAAGTCAGAGTGTAATCGAGATGGGATTGACCACTCCAAGAATTGGAGAAGAATGAGTCGCTGTATTTCAATTTAGCAAAATCTTGATCAGGGTAATCCATCAGATGGATTTGATATTTTAAAATACAATGTGGACAACCTGATCAAAGTTGACAGTTGAACTCTGGGGTGTCCTATGATCATTTTGATCAAGGGGATGAATTATATGAAAACTATATCCGATGGGTTCTAAGGATGTTGTTTTACACATTCGACCTATCCGGTCGTCGGGTACCATTGCTAGATGGTCACTTCGATTGGTATAAAAATTTGTTCCTATGCTATCGGCTTAGGTTCAGACCTATGAGGTCACACACATTAGAGTTCATGATCCGATCGGATGGTTGATCAACGATTAAGAATCATTCTAGGGTTAAATGATCAATACGATTGACATTTAACCCAGTGCAAGTATTGCAGGAGGATCGATTAGCAATTTGATTGCTAATTGGCTTAATTTGATTAAGCCAATGGGCTGAGATTAAGTCTAATTAAATATGATTTAATTAAATTTAGTTTGGGCTTGATTGGATCAAGTCCAATTGGTTTATTGGATAAGCCAAGTGTAAGGAAAAACTAGTCCTAGTTCAACTAGGACTTGGGTCAATCTAATTTCTAATTTGATTAGAAAATTAAATCAGATTTAAATCTAATTTAATATGATTAAATTCGATTTTTAATTGGGTTAAGACCTATTTTAATTGAGTTGATCTAATTTTGATTTGATTTGGTTTGGAAAACCAAATTAAAACAAGTCATAAGACAGAATCCTAGTAAGACTAGGATTCCACCTTGCGCCACATAAGCCTTCCCCACGCCCTCTCTCTTATTCAACGCCAATCTCCACTTATTTTATGTGACAAAAGCCCTCTCCCAGATCTCTCCCACATTCACAAAAGGTCTCCTCTCTTCTTTCTTACATGGAAGGTGGTTTGGATCAAATAAAAAAGGAATAAGTTTGGATTTCGAATTCTATGAGATAGAGTTTTAGAAATCCAAAACTCTTTCAATTTTGCACCGAATTTATCCAAATTTTTTTTAGAATTTTTGTGGCTTTTAGGGTATACATTGTGCACCCTTTTCTGATAATCCATGCACGAAAATATGAAGGAGGTGCTCAAGAGTTGGGCGTCCCTTAACTTGCCATGTTTGGATAAGCCTTGACTAGGTATTTGACCTAGACAAGGACTCTATCATATCTCTCTATATAAGATGAGTTTCTTCATAAAATTTTAGGAGAAGTCAGAGATTTGAGAGACCTTTGTGCTATCCAAAAATCAGATTGGGTCGTGGAGATATAAAAGATGCAAGTTTGGGTGTCTAGAGAGAAAAACGTGAAGAAGAAGAGGGTCTTCTTCTAGGGTTTTTGTTTTCATATCTTTCCTCCCTCCATCTTGAGTTTTCTGAGAGTGTCTCAGATTTGAAACTCCTCCTTCTACTTTTCATTTTTGGAAGAGTCCAAATCAAGAAGAAGGAGGCACCTGATCAACCATCAAAGAAGGATCAGCGCAGTACTAGCATACTGTGCTGATTTCCTGAAGCAGGACTTCTGATCGAGATTCGTGGGCTCGTGTGGACGACTCCTAGAGGCCGGATGCGTGTGTGGCTTGCAACATCATCCTTAAGCCCGGATCAGCGAGGTTAGAGTGTCTAACTTGCAAGGTAATAGATCTGATCTATTCTTTAATACATATATTAGATGTGGTATAAAAACATGTTGATATGATCAACATGTAGTTCATGCTATATTTATATATTTTAATTTTTGATTTAATGCTATGTAATAATCATGTAATAGGATCTTAGATCTAGATATTCTTTGATTTTAAAAAATAAATTTTGATTTATTTTAGACTTTCGTTGTATGATCTTGAAAAAGTTTCAAGATCTAACCCTGAAACCCTAGATCTGGTTCCTTCAAGAAGAACAAGAAGGAGAAGAACAAGAAGGTACAACCTCATGCTGGGACGGTTGCACAGGGTCAGACCAAGAAGTGCAAGCCCGACCAGAGCCAGGTGGAGTGCTTCTTTTGCAAGAAGCAGGGGCATTGGAAGAGGAACTGTCCTCAATATATTGCCTCCCTGGACCCGAACAGGCCGAAGAAGAAGCAAGGTAATTATATGATAACTCCTTGCAACTTTTTTATTTGTGATACTACTGCCTGGGTATTGGATACCGGAAGCCCTTATCATATTTGTAATTCAATACAGGGTCTGCAGGTCAGTAGGAGATTTGATGAAGGCGAGAGGTTTCTGAATGTTGGAGATGGAAGCAAAGTTCCAGTTCTACCTTTAGAAATCATGAGTCTTGTAATCAATTCTCGTAATGTAATTCTGAGTGAATGTCACTATTATCCAAGTTTTTTATTAAATATTATTTCTGTAGGCCTTTTGGCCATGTACGGTTATGATTTTTTAATAAAAGAAAATATTTGCAATATCATTTTGAATGATGTTACAATGTTTGTTAGACAATTAAATAATAAAATTTACTTACTATCACAGCCTGTTAATGTGGTTCAAAACTTCGGTAAACGTCCTAGAATAGATAATGTGTCAGAAGTCTATCTTTGGCACTGTAAGCTAGGTCATATCAATAAGAACAGGATAAACAGGTTGGCTCAAGAAAGAATTCTTGAACTTGGTGATTGTGAATCACTTCCAACCTATGAGTCTTGTCTTCTTGAAAAGATGACCAAGTCACCTTTTACTGGAAAAGGTGAGCAAGCCAGTGAACTCTTGGGTCTGGTACATTCTGATGTATGTGGACCTATGAGCTCAAGTGTAAGAGGTGGATATTTCTACTTCATAACCTTCACAGATGACTTATCCAGGTATGGATATGTCTACTTAATGAAGCATAAGTCAGAGTCATTTGAAATGTTCAAACTATTCCGAAATGAGGTAGAAAAGTAAACTGGGAAGTGTATTAAAATTTTTCAATCTGATCGAGGTGAATACCTTTCCAATGAGTTTCTGACGTATTTAGGAGAGAATGGGATTCTCTCTCAGTGGACTCCTCCTGGAACACCACAGCATAATGGTGTGTCTGAAAGGAGGAATCGGACCTTATTGGACATGGTTCGATCCATGATGGGGTTTGCTGGTCTGCCGATCTCCCTCTGGGGATATGCGCTTGAATCGGCTTGTTACCTTCTAAATAGAGTTTCGAGTAAGTCTGTAGCCAAAATGCCATATGAGATATGGATAGGATGTAAGCCAGTATTCTCGCACCTTAGGGTTTGGGGGTGTCCGGCTTATGTTAAACGTTTAATTACAAACAAGCTTGGACCTAGGTCTGACAAGTGTAATTTTATAGGGTACCCAAAAGAGACCAAAGGGTATTATTTCTACCTTACTGATGAGCAAAAGGTGTTTGTCAGCCTTAAGGAAATCTTTTTAAAAAAGGAGTTCCTTAGTGAAGGAACTGTTGTCTCTAAGGTCGAACTTGACGAAGTTCGACAGGTGAAAAAATCGACACATGTTACTGAACCTGAATCAGATTTGATTAGATCAGATCCGAAGCCCATTGATTATGCACCCTTAAGGCGGTCTGGTAGAGTACCACATCAACCGGACAGATACTATAGTTTCTTGGTCCGGGATGGTGATCCTGTCGAACTTGATAAAAATAATGAGGATCCGATCGCCTACATGGATGCAATATAGAGACCTGACTCTGAGAAATGGCTAGAGGCCATGAAATCCGAAATGGAGTCCATGAAGATCAACGATGTGTGGACATTGGTTGACTCACCCGAAGGAGTGAAACCCATAGGGTGTAAGTGGGTCTTCAAGAGGAAGAGGGGCGCAGACAAAAAGGTGGAGACCTATAAAGCCCGTCTGGTTGCCAAGGGATATCGTCAACGTTATGGTATAGACTATGACGAGATATTTTCTCCTGTGGCAATGCTCAAATCCATTCGGATTATGCTTGAGATAGCTGCCCATCTAGACTATGAAATCTGACAGATGGATGTGAAGATAGCTTTCCTAAACGGAGAGCTGGACGAAGAAGTGTATATGATACAACCTGAAGGGTTCACATCCACAGATGAGTCTAAGGTATGCAAGCTACAAAGGTCCATTTATGGACTTAAGCAGGCATCTCGGAGTTGGAACATACATTTTGATAGGATGATCAAAACGTATGGCTTCGTTAAGAACGAAGAAGAGCTCTGCATTTATAAGTGGGCTAATGGTCTAGTAGTAGTATTTCTTGTATTGTATGTGGATGACATTCTCTTAATCGGGAATGATGTCCCTGCATTACAGAGAATAAAGATTTGGCTATCGTCACAGTTCTCCATGAAGGATCTGGGAGAAGCTTCCTACATCCTAGGGATGAGGATCTATAGGGATAGATCCAAAAGGTTGCTTGGCTTATCCCAGTCCACGTACATTGATACTATGCTGAAAAGGTTCAGCATGGAGAATTCCAAGAAAGGCTATCTGCCGATAGGCCATGGAATTTTTCTCTCGAAAAAGGATTGTCCGACAATACCTCAAGAGAGAGAGCGTATGGGTAGGATTCTATATGCTTCGATAGTGGGATCTATCATGTATGCCATGACATGTACACGACCAGATGTGGCATACTCACTAGGGGTAGTGAGTAGATACCAATCTGATCCAGGGGAGAATCACTGGAAGGTTGTTAAAACCATCCTGAAGTATTTAAGAAATACTAAGGACCAGTGGCTTGTATATGGTGAATCGGACTTGAGACTTATAGGATTTACAGACTCTAGTTTTCAGTCTGATCGCGATGACAGCAAGAGTGTGTCAGAATTTATTTTTATCCTTAATGGTGGGGCTGTCTGCTGGAAGAGTTCCAAGCAGCACACTGTGGCTGATTCAGTATGCGAGGCGGAGTATATTGCTGCATCAGATGCTGTCAAAGAAGCGGTGTGGCTGAAGAAATTCATCACCGAGCTCGGAGTAGCACCCTCCCTTGTTGGTCCAGTTTTGCTCTACTGTGACAGCTCTGGAGCCATTGCTCAGGCGAAGGAACCGAAGGCACACCAGTGGACGAAGCATATTCTGTGCCGCTACCATCTCATCCGAGAGATCGTGGATCGAGGTGACGTCGACCTTCAGAAGATCGATGGGAAGGAGAACCTGGCTGACCCATTCACTAAAGCCATTGCGGTGAAGGAGTTCAACGACTACAAGTCGAAGATGGGTATTAGATACTGCACCGATTGACTTTAGGCCAAATGGAAAATTATTGGGAATAGTGTCCCAAAGCCAATCGTCAGTCTATTGACGGTTGTGCTCCTTTTATATTAGTACATGAATTATAAATAAATAAAAGTTATTTTGGTATTTTTTCATCACAAATATTTCATCTTCTAATGAACTCCTGTGTTATGGTGAAGTCCTTAGGACTATTTAGACTCGACAAAGGAGGATTTGTCGCTTAGTCCTTAAACCTGTTCACGATCAAATGATACGTTATTACCAAGGATGACAATGTTTATCGAGCATAGGTTGTTGTGTGCCATATGGGTTGGTTGTCCTCATAACCAAGGAGTGTGGAGATACTGGTATGGCATACAGGTGAGATGTAATGGTACATCTGCACTGAACGTGACCGACTCCGAAACTATTTTTGCTATCAAGATTTGCTCCGATGGGATATGGGTATAAATATCCCTCTGACCTGAGACCGCCACGGTGACTTGCAAGCAACTCACTGTACTTAGGCACTGGACTACCTGAATTTTTAATTCAGTGACGGAAGGCTGCTGGGTGTAGTCAAGTACTTGACTTGTCGGTGTGTGTGTCAAGATGGGATTGACCACTCCAGTTTAGGAGCTGTGTACAGTCGTGTTTCAATTTAGCAAAACCTTGGCCAGGATAGTCCTAGTGAGGAGTCACAAGACTAATTGAGTTGAGCACGATTCGGATGATCTCATCAGGGTTGACAGTTTAACCCTGAGTCGTCCTAAACACAGGGGTCAAAAGGGATGAATTATACGATAATCATATTCTCGTAGGTTTTGAATATTGCGATTGTGACTATTCGACCTATCCGGTCGTCGGGTACTATTGCTAGATGGTCACTTCGATTAGTACAGGAATTGGTTCCTGTGCTACCGGCTTAGGTTCGAACCTGCGGGGTCACACACATTAGAGGTTCCTTTCTGATCTGATGGCTGATTATGAGTCTTATGTGTCTGGGACTCTATGATTGAGAATTAGGATTCTCTGATCATGAGTTTCACACATTTTGGGTACCGGGGTCAAAATTTTGAATTTCAAATTTTGAATTTGAAATTTGAACTCTTTGATCAGGGTTTAATATCGATGGTCTCTGATGCCTAATTGCCCATCGAATTTGGACTCAATATTTATGAGAGATTTAATTAGTGATTTGATCACTAATTAACTCAATTTGATTGAGTAATTATTTTTAGATCAAGTCCAATTGAATTGGATTCAGTTTGGATTGACCCGATTAGGTTAAGTGTTGATCTAATCGCTAAGGTGGTTTAGTCCCTGATTTGATCAGGGGTTAGGCTTAGTTAATTTCTGATTTGATTAGAATTTTATTGAGCCTAATTAAACTTAATTGTGTTGGATTTAATCTGGTCTAATTATGCTTAACCTATTTTAATTAGGTTGGCTCAATTTGAATCAAACCACCTTGTTTTAAATTCCCT
Organism: Elaeis guineensis; assembly: GCF_000442705.2. Taxonomy (NCBI): domain Eukaryota; kingdom Viridiplantae; phylum Streptophyta; class Magnoliopsida; order Arecales; family Arecaceae; genus Elaeis; species Elaeis guineensis. Next base: position 53,447,594 of record NC_026004.2, read on the forward strand.
GCGCCACCCAACTTCCTTGCGCCCATTTGAATTCACGAGAAGAAATTTTCTCGTGAGTTTTCTCCCATGCAAAGCTCTCTCACACCCATGTTTCTGTGAGCCAATTATTTGGATTAACTTGGTTTGTTACCCATCCAAATTCAAAGGGGTTTTGAATTTGAATGGATAACCAAATAACCATGCACCAGCTTATCCTCTTTTGTGCGCCCCATATTCCACACGAGAAATAGTTTCTCGTGAAAGTCTCCACGCACAAAAAAGAAAAAAAAAAGCCATGCCATCTCTTCTTTCTCACACAAATGGATGAGGATAAGATTGGTTGACACTTGAATTCAAATTTGATTTGAATTTAAGTGAGCAACCACCTCTTCTTATCCACTCACATGCTTTCAACATCTTTTGCGATGTTTTATAAAATGAGAAAGGGAGGGGGCATGGGCAATGAAAGAAAGAAGAGATAAGGGGCGTGGGGAGGTTCTGAAAAAATTTTGAAGTGTTCAAAATTTACCGAGAGGAGAGAAAAAAGTGGGCGCAGGGTTTTTAGTGTGTACCCTAGGGTTTCTACCTAGGGTTTGGGAAGTGAGATTGGTGTGTCACGAGTGTCGTGAGTCCACCAAATTTCAGAGAGAGATCTATCAGCCTCTCAACCAATCGTGCCGATGATCCGGAGCATCCGAGGAGTCGGCACACATCGATCGAAGGAGTTCGATCAATATCAGCCATCAAAAGGGTGAAATCACGAACTAGCATTCGTGAGGAGCCGATCAGATGGGAGCTTCGTGTGGACAATCCACAGAGGTCAAACACTAGTGTAACTACGACATGATGATCAGAGCCTCCCGACAGTGATCAGATTGCGGTGATCGACTACCCGCAAAAGATGATGTGTTCTGAATACAGTACAGTAAAAAGTTTACTGTTTCAAATTTAAATTTCAAATTTAAATACATGCTGTTGTATCATATTTAGATCCTAGTGTAGGATTAATTAGTATTAATTAATGAGATTAATTAATAATTTTGCTGTAAAATAGTAATTTTGAAAAAGTTTTAAAATTACTATTTTGCCCCTGCACTGAATTTTCGCTTCAGAGCCATCATCTAAACCCTAATTAAGAAGAGAGAAAATATGCCGCCTCCTCTCATATCACGCTCCACCTCCTCTCCTCTATTTTTCTATGCCACTAAATATCTCATGTGCCCTATTTTTTTCATTCTTTCTTTCTTACATGCACCTGGCCCTCTCTTTTATTTCTTACATGCCAAAACAAAAAGCCCTACACTAGTTTTCTTTCACACACAAAACTTTAGTGCCCCCCAAGCCTCTCTCTCATGTACCACACTCTTTCCTTTTTTAACTCACATCTCCAAACCCTAGAAGCCCACTCCCCACTCTATAATAACACCCCAAGGCCTCCATCTTTTAATCAATAAGCATTCCCCATGTCCAAATCCCCATAGCCTTAGGTTCTACCCCATAGCCTTTCTTCATGCCAACCCTATCTTCCTAGATTTTTAGCCAGCCATAGGTCCAATATTTTTTTATTAAACTTTGCCATCCCAAACCTCCATCAGTTTTCTACAAACCATAAAAATCTTACATTCAAAAGCCTCCAAAAATTCTTCCAAACCTTTCTCTCTTTCCAACCCTACAGACTACAGCCTAAAAATTCCAGCAACCCTCTTCCACCTTCCAATATCTTCCAAATCCACTTTTCTCAATCTATTCTCTACCAAATCTCTTCCTCTTGCTATTGAAGGTCTTCTCCAAGTCTGAGAAAAGAAATATCTAGAGTCTAGGATGCAAATCATGGTGAAGAGCATCCCAATGGCTGGCTAATCATCAACTCTCAGGAAATCCCTGTAATCTATTCAGATAGTATTTTTTTTACTTTCAATCTTTTATATTTTCTTCTTGATATGTCATAAAGATTTACTTTTCATGCTTCATATTTTTATATTTTTATTTTATTTTGCATAAGAATTTGTATCTAGAATAATTTATGACCCTTGGGATAGGCCATGATCTATGGGTACAGTTTGTGCTCTTGAGATAGATTATCTTTAGGTTATAATTTCTTTTTGTATCTAGATAATTTAGATTACCCTATAACTTTAAGGGATGGGCTATGATCCAATGAGTATGGGCCATGCTCTCTAAGATAGGCTATATCTTTATTATTTAGATACCAAAGCAAAGGTATGTTAAGAAGGGTACCAACTATCGAACAAGAAAATAGTTGATATCCTGAAAACTTCTCTAATATTTGAAGTTAATCTTTAATTAAGTTGTTTATTTTTTTGCTTGCTTATTTAGCAATTTTTTAATTAATCAACTTCTATTTATCTTTCATTTAAGATTAAAACAACTCAACCATAACTAATACGATTCCTGTGGATATGAACCTGACTTGCGCTATCTACATAGTAGTAAGTTAGTGATTTATTTTTGACTCCTAGCGATCAAGCCCTTTGGGAAATCCTATTGATTGAAGAATCCTTAGAATTCATAAATTCTATAGAAAGATTCATCAAACAAAAATGGTATTATGAAATTCAATATAAAATAAAAAATGGATATAATTTTAAACATAGAGAACATTGATATATTTAGGAGCTGATGTGCATTGCATAGGAGAATTATTAATTCTCTTTAAATACTTTGAGAAATCAACTCATAGAGTCCATAAAGCCAATGGGGAAGAACTTAAAGTAAACTATAAAATCTCAGCAATCTATGTCTACATAGGAAACACTTGTTTAAGACATCATTTTTATTAGTTAAAAACTTAAGATAAGGAATTGTCCTAGGAAATCCATTTTTATTCTTAATTAAATCTTTTACCATTATTTAAAAGAGAATCAAAATTCAAATTGAGAGCAAAAAGGTGATATAGCCAATGGGGGAGAACTTAAAGTAAACTATAAAATCTCAAAAATCCATGTCTACATAGGAAACACCTATTTAAGACATCATTTTTATTAATTAGAAACCTAAGATAAGGAATTATCCTAGGAAATCCATTTTTATCCTTAATTAAACCTTTTACCATTATTGGAAAGATAATCAAAATACAAATTCCTAGCAAAAAGGTGATATTTGAATTCTACACCAAATTGGAAGAATCATTTTTGAATTAGCTAAAAAAAGTAATAAAGTACAATGAAAAATTTAAAAGTAAATTATTGTATGAAATTTAAATTCAAGGATAGGCAAAATATTATATCCTAAATTCCATAAAAGGTAAAAGCCTTAGAAAACAAATTCAACGAAAGTATATGTTCGGAACTATCCTTTGCTTTCTAGTAAAGGAAAAGACACCAAGGAATCCTATCTTACATCTTGAATTTAGTCAACAAAAAATTTTCAAGAAGGCTAGATCTAAACAAATGAGTAAAAGGTGTTAGAGACATATAAGGAAGAAATCAAATCCTTACTCAAGAAAAAAACTAATCATGGAAAGTGCCTCTCTATAGAGTTGTGCAGCATTTTTTTTGTAGAAAAGACAATAGAAAAAGAAAAAGAAGTTCCTAGGTTAGTAAAAAACTACAAACTCTTAGTAGGGTATTACAATAAATAAGACATCCATTCTCTAATAAGCAAGATCTAATACAAAAGATTCAAGGATATGAATATATTTTAAATTTGACATAAAATCCAAATTCTGATAAATCTAGATAAGAGAATGTTGCCGCAGAAGTCCATCTTGAGGCGGGACGCCTGGAGTTAAGCGAGTGTTAGATTTCTGCAGATGCTAGTGCATGTAGATTTTAAAATAATTTTAAATCTAAAATATTATAAAAAATTAAATTAATATAATTTTAATCTAAGCATGTATTCATCAAATGAAAGCATCTATAGATCTAGTTCATATGCTGAAATTAACATAAACAGATTTTAATAGAAAAAAATAAAAGTCTGTGATCAAGTTGCATACCTGAATCGCTTTCCTTTTGCATCAAATCTATAATTGGGGTTGAATCCAATTCAATCCTTGGATTTGGGGTTGAGCGGATTCTGAATCAGTAGAACAGGTATCCTGCCTCTACAGGTATTCACAGGACCGATTTGGATTGGCTCTTCTTGATATAACTCACTTAAACTCAAAGTCTGAACAGACTTGAACCAAGCCTGGATAGGGATCAAATCTTGATCCTCTTTTTTCAAATCTTAATTGAAATAATCCTTTTTGGATATTTTTTTCTTGATTCTTGAAGAAACCAAAAATTCTTCTTGATCCCTTAATTAATCAATAAGAACAACAATTAAGAAGTGGTTGTAACTACTTTCCAACAATCTTAGGAGGATGGCACCAACACTTTGACACCAAGAACAAAGATGTCACCCTCTTCTTCTTGGATCCTAGAGAGAGGATGCCAAAATGGAGGAGAGAGGGCATGGGATAGAGAGAGGAAGAGTAAGGGAGGTGTGGGCACAGTGAAAGGAGGTGGCAAGGAAGGGAAAACAATGAGATTAATATGAGAGTTAGGGCTAGGGTCCTTTAAATAGATAATATAAAGGAGTCCTAATTAAATTAGGATTCCTTCTTCTAATCATATTAGAAATCCTAGTCTAAAGCCTCTTGAACCAAATCAAAAGGGTGCCTCCTAGCCTAGACCAATGCCCACATTGTGCTTGGGCATCCCATCGTATGAGACCCAATCCAATGGTCTCTAATCTGCCCATATGGTTCTATAGGTTCAATTCAAGGGATCTTGATCAAATCAAGATGAACTTTAATCAAAAAAATTAAAAAACTATTTTTTGATTTAACCAAGCCATAAAATAAGCATCCAACCATTGGAGCCCATTGAATCAAATTCAATTAGATTCAAATCAAGTGTAGGAATTGGCTAATACTTATCATATAAGCAAACCAACTACAAGAGAAATTAGGTTCACCCAGATGTTAGCAAGATTAACATAAATCTAATAGAATTTCTTTAAATCCATATAAATTGGTGTTTCATAAGTCTAATTTAACCAATCCAGATTTTCTTTCCTTAATGTGTGACCTCATAAGTTCAATTCTGTCTGATAGTAAGACATATCATGATCTCTATCATAGGTATCACTGGAATATCTTTTAGTGTGTTGGAACAGTTTCGCTCTAATTCAATAAGAATCATTGATCTAAAATGATTTTATTGAGCCTTACAATCCACCAGTAATATCTAGCAATATGTAGTGGCCACCCAGTAGAATCGAAGAAGAACTTCTAGATATAGTTAATGTGTGATACAATTTCTCTATCTTGAGTCTCGACTAGATGGCAGGTCATGGATAAATCATCAAATCTCATCATCTATCATATGATAAATCTAATTAGCTCAAGTCCAATAGTGATTCTAAATAAATTTTTTTTTTCTATTAATCATACTGTTGTGGCCACAGACTTGGAGACTTGGCTTCTCAAATCTCATAGGATTGCTCCCTCTATCAAGGTCGATAGATCCCATCTAGATGTACACTCTACTCCTACAGCTCAACCAACTGTAGCCAACATCCACTACAAAAATTTATACACAAATCAATACTTATGTGTAGTCAAACTACAGTAGCTTTACTACGAACAGTCGTGACACCGTAGGTCGAAGGATCAATCACACAACTACAACATCGAGATGATCACTGACGATTGAATAAAAATTCATATGATCTCTTATGTGGTCACGCTCAATACTAGTTGTTCTCTAACAACTATCCACACTTGCCGCTCAATATCTCTACATTGTAGACTAGAGACTCATCTACTCCGAAGGAAGTGAATCGTGCATCGATCTATCCAGATTGATCACCATCCCCATGACTATTTTATAATCGGGAGCAATCTAGAAATTGATTATGTATACCTCTAGTTCTTAACACTTGAGAATATATAACATAACATCAATTTCAAAGATAATTCAAGGACTTATAACACTTGAATGAAAAAAAAAATATATCCTTTATTGATTAAATCAATAGTTTAAGTATAAATTTATGTCATAGAATAAAAATATGTTAGTCAATAATTGACTTCTAGGACATACAATAATCTTCCATTTGAACTAAAGCCAATTGGCCATTAATCTAAGCCCCACCTTCTCAAGGTGAGCTTTTATTTTGGGCTGGCTTAACTACTTTGTCAGTGGGTCTGCCATGTTATTCATGGAGTCTACTCTTTGCAACTCGATATATTGTTTCTCGAGTAGTCGTGTATGATATAAAATCATCGCTCAATGTGCTTGGATTTTTTATGAGATTGGGGCTTCTTAGCAAGTGTTATGGCTCTATTATTATCATATTATAGTAGTACGACATCCGATGTCATTATACCAAGTTTTGTAGTAAACTTTTTAAATCAAAAGCCTTCTTTTACGGCATCCAAAGCTGCGACATACTCAACCTCTTAGGAGGCGATAACTTGATAGAGTCCAACATCCCTATGACTCTTAACACACTTGCTTCTTGCATGCTAAAATAAAAGAGATCTATTTTTTATTTTGTGTGTGTAAGATAGAAGAGAAAGAGTTCTCCATAGTGAAGGGGTTTGGGCATGGTTCATGGCATGAAAAAAAAGATAGGAGAGTCTTCTCTCTTTGGGTGAGCACAAGATCTAAAAACCCTAGGGTTTGGACCAAGGGTTTGGAAAGAGAGAAAAATTAGAGAAAAATTGTTTCTTCTTCATCTTTCTTTCACATCCTTATCTCCTTCAGATGTTCATCTTCAATCTTCAAAAAGTTTGAGAGATTTCAAAAAATAATACAAATTAGTCAAGAAGATGGTCTTCGTGCGAACTAGCATTCTCGAGAAGATCAATCAGATTGGAGTTTCGAGTGACCTTTTGTAGAGGCCGGACATATATGTGGCTATGAGTAACTAGTGAGAATCATCTTTATCATATTTTTAAGTAGTGACGATCATCGATCCATGCTCAGATATTGAGTTCTGAACTCAGATTAGTTGTAGATTTGATCTACTACTTACATCTATGCATGCAGATTTTATCTTCTGTATTTTTTAGATTTCATGTGCAACATATCATGTCATAGATCCTAGAGTAGATTGATTTGATGATTAGATCATATGTATGTTAGGTTAATATGATTAGTCTAGATACTTTCTGTTGTATTTTATTTCAAAAAATTTTGAAATATGTGCATGAAATTGCCTATGCTTTTCAACAGTGGTATCAGAGTCAGGTTCGATATGACATGTTATATGTGTATATTAAATTTGAAATTTAATTTTATTTAGATCTGATATGTGATATTTTATATCTGAATTTAATTAATGATGGATAATACAAACTGAAATAAGATTGTCTTGCTGTAGGATTTACCTCCTACAGTGAACAGGTTGTCCTAGTTTGTACTGATCTTTGATAAAATCTGATTTTATATATTGCATATGATATTTATGATCTGATTTAGATGTGATCTAAGATTATGATTAGATCTGATATAATTTAGATTAGATCTAAATTTAAGCGTATATGATATGTGATTAGATTAGATAATTCGATTAGCAAGTGTTGGTGCAAAAATCCACCTGCGCTGGAGAAGTTGGAGTCGAGGGAGTCGCGGTCGCCGTCGGGACCTGCAAAAGAAGTCTCAACCGGAGGTGGGGTTGCTCTGACAAGACCCTTCGATGCTCAAGTCAGTTCTCTGCCTCAACAAGAATGGAGTGCTCGAACAAAAATTTTAGCAGAGTTTTGAGATAGAAAATGGAGCCTAGAGAATAGCATATCTGGATCCCCTTTTTATAGGCGGAGGGTGCAACAGACTGATAGTGACGTTCGTAACCGTCTGGTAGTGGGCCGCCCAGAGTCAGGAGGAATTTGTTGCGAAGAGTAGTGGGGTAGGCCCGTGGCTATCGCCGAAGCGCGCCACGTGGAGTCTGCCACAGGGAGTGGAGCGACGTCCGTTGTCATGACTTGCCAGAGGATGGAAGAATCGTGCGGTATCCATCGCAGGAAGTAGAGCAGGATCATGGCCGTTACTGTGGCCTGTCGAGGGGTAATGGAGCCACGTGAAATCCGTCGCAGGAAGTGGAGCAGGATCGTGGCCATCATAGCGGTCTGCCAGGGAACGCAGACCTGTCGGCTGAAGTTCGGTTGGAATCGGAAGCGAGGTCCGGCACCTATAGGAGCTCGGATGAGGCCTTCCCGCAGTTGGGGTAGAAGGCAAAGTCTGGCTCTCGTGGGAGTCCGGACGAAGTCTGTTAGCAGTTGAAGTTGGTGACGGAGCCCGGCTCCCGTAGGAGTCCAGGCGGAGTCTCCCTGCAATTAAAGTCAAGGGTGAAGTCCGGCTCCCGTAGGAGTCCGGACGAAGCTTACCAGCGCTTGAAGTTGGTGATGGAGCCCGACTCCCGTAGGAGTCCGGACGGAGTCTGCTTGTAGTCAGAGTTGTGGGCGGAGTCCGGCTCCCGTAGGAGTCCGAGTGGGGTCTTCCTTGCAGTTGAAGCTGGCGATGGAGCCCGACTCCCGTAGGAGTCCGGATGGAGTCTTCCTTGGAGTTGAAGTTGGCGACGGAGCCCGACTCCCGTAGGAGTCCGGACAGAGTCTTCTTTGCGGTCGGAGTTGGCGACAGAGCCCGGCTCCCGTAGGAGTCCAGGCGGAGTCTGCTTGCAGTTGAAGCTGGCGACGGAGCCCAGCTCCCGTAGGAGTCCGGGTGGAGTCTTCCTTGCAGTTGAAGCTGGTGATAGAGCCCGGCTCCTGTAGGAGTCCGGGCGGAGTCTTGCAGTTGAAGCTGGCGACGGAGCCCGGCTCCCGTAGGAGTCCGGACGGAGTCTTCCTTGGAGTTGAAGCTGGCGACGGAGCCCGGCTCCCGTAGGAGTCCGGGTGGAGTCTGTTAGCAGTTGAAGTTGGTGATGGAGCCCGGCTCCCGTAGAAGTTCGAGCGGAGTCTTCCTTGCCGTCGGAGTTGGCGACGACTCGTGAGGGTCAATCCTGTTGGGAACTTCGGCTGAGGGTATTTTATACCCAACACCAGTCCCCCTACTTCAGAGTTTGAATTTCGAATGAAGGAAGTACAGAGAGGTTTGCACAGCCGAAGTTGTCCCCTCGAACCCTGTATACGACCGCCTCCAGATATTTTGGCATTAAATGTGCGCGTGTTGGAGTCTTTTCGAATCAGGGCGATACGAAAGGACCCTTCAAAATTCTCGCTGGTACACTGGCCTAGGTATGGTGCAATAATGGCCCTGCCAACCGTCAACCGCTTTCAGCCGCCTGTCGTGGTGAGTGGGACACGTGTCGAGCGCGGGCCAGCCTGGGGTGATTCGCGATCATTATGGCACCGGATCCCAGGGTCTATTTAAGCCCGTCCTTCCGCCTTTAGGGGCCCTATTCCTCTTCAAAATTCTAGCGGTATCTGCCCTTTCTTCGAGAGCCCTGATCCTCTCGGCGTCTTCCTGGGCCATAGGCATCCTTCGAGTCATCCCTGTTCTCGCCCCTCTGCATCCCTCAGAGCGATCTAGGTTAGTCCCAGAACCTCCATCCTTCTTTTTGCCATCTAGGGGCCTTTTCTTCGCCATTTTCTTCTGTCGTATTCCTCTGAGTTAGTCTACTGTGACCTCTCATCTTTTGCCCCGTCTGTCTCCTTCGGGATCTTTAGAGTCTTCATTCGAAGTCATTTGAAATGTCTTCTGGCTCTTCCGCTTCCAGCGGCTCCGGGAGTTCTTCCGCCTCAACCCCTCAGGTCCCTCGCTCTGCGGGTGAACCCGTATCGGGGGCTGGACTTCGCTCGATTTTTGCGTTGGGCGCCATTCCATGGTCTCTGACTTCGGATGAACTCCTTCTGATAAGGGTCCAGTATGGAGTTCCTCCGGAGTACGACCTGGAGCTGCCTGGCCCCTCCGACAGGGCTAGCACTCCCCCACCCGATCATTTTTGCCTGTATTAGGAGGCGTTCTGTGCCGGGCTCCGACTTCCGTTTCCGCCCTTTGTCATCGCCCTCTTCCGGTTCTTAGATATCTCTTTGGCTTCTGTTGCTCCGAATTCTTTTAGATTTTTGATATGGTTTCTCTTCCTTTGCCACGTAGTCGAGGTCCAGCCATCCCTCTCTCTGTTTAGGCATTTCTATAACTTCAAGCGTCATCCTTCGACGAAGGACTGGTGGTATTTCTCCCCTCAGTTCGGCAAGAAGGGGTTGCTGAAAGGTGCCCCCTCTTCGATCCATAACTGAAAGAAAAAATACCTCTTCGTCCACTGCCCGACCCTGAGGCTGGGCCTGCCCCCTTGGGGCTCTCTGAGGGACTCCGTTCGTCGGGCCCCCAGCCTAGGGGAGGACGACCTCCAGGCTGCCCGAAAGCTTCTTGCCTATTCTGCTCCTTCTCTTCCCAACCTTTTGAGGGAGCAATTTTTGTTCAGCATTGGCCTGAGCCCCCAGGATTCTGCGAGTACTTCACCTTTTCTTTTCTCTTCTTTTCTTTTGTCCCTCTTCTTTTTCTTTCTTTTTCTCCTCTTTTCTTTTTTTTTTTTTCGAGTGTCACTCTATTCTTCTTCACCCCATTATTGATTTTTGATTGATTGATTTTTTTTTTTTTTAGGAATGGACGTCGAAGCAGCATGGATGCTTGCCAGGGGCCTCAAGGCCCACAAAAGAAAGGGTGCCGTGGCCTCCGGACCAGCAAAGAGGGCTAGGGCGGAGGAGTCGAGCTTGGCCGCGCCCGCCCAGGCGGCTCCAGCGATCGACGTTCCCTTGGACGCCGAACCTACAGTCCCCCGGGCCTCTTCGAGGAGTCCGTCGATCGGGGCTCCCATTTCGGGGGTCCGCTCCACGGAGGCACCCGTAGGCGAGAGGAGGAAGAGAAGGAAGTTGGTGGCCCGCAGGGTGAGTAGCCGTCGAGCCGCCGCTGACGAGTCCCTCTGTTCTGAAGAGGGGCCGGAGAATCCCTTCAACGACAGGGACTTGATCAGGCGGTTGATCGACGGCTGCATTCTGCCCGAAGTCATCGAGAGGATCGACCGCGCCGATCCAGAGCAGCGGGTTTGGGACTCCCTAGGGTCCTTCCTCGAGGTAAACAAATCTTCATTTATCCAGTTATTCGACCCTTATTCTGATCCCCTAGCCACCCTTGCAGATTGGGCACCAGCTCCTCGCCAATATCAAGGTGACGAACCATGCGAGGAGGGACATCGCTCAGGTGGAGGAGCGTTGCCGGGCTGAGGTCGCTCGCCTCGAAGAAAAGGCAGCCGAAGTAGCCACCCTCCAAGAGGCCCTGGAAAGAGGGAAACAAGCCCGGGAGGAGGAGAGGCAGACCTTGGAGGAGACGGTGAGAAAGGCGGAGGCTGAGGTCGCCAATTTGGCTGAGCAGACTCCAGTCTTGGTCTCAGAGGCCAGGGTTCTTGCGGTAGAGGAGTTCAAGGCCTCTGCGGAGATGAGGGACTTGAACGTCCAATTCGGCCAGGAGGCGTTCATTAAGGGGTTCGAGCTCTGCCAGGAGAGGGTGGCCAGAAAATTTTCTAAGCTCGACCTCAACTTCCTGGGTGAGGAGTCTGAAGATGAGGCCGGCCCCTCTCCTGCCATCACCGCTGTAGCAGCCCCCCTTCCCGGAACGCCGAGCTCTCCAACTCCTGCCTCTGAGGTCTGAGACCTCCGACCTTGTAGTTTTATTTTACCGCAATTTTCCTTTTTCTTTTTGTCTTCAAAAATCATCCAATCAATAAAGTTGAATTTCTTGTCGTGGGTGGCTTCTTCCTCCTTCCTTTCTTCTCTCTGCTTTTCTTTCTGTGATGAGGTGCGTCTTGACGCTTTTGCCTTCCGATGGCAGTGCCCTGCCGAAGCACTCCCCCTGCCCTTGGGGATTCTGCTGAAGTCGACGATCCAGCAGCTGAAGAAGGAAGTTCTTTACCTGACAAAAAAGTCAAAGAAGATGGAAGGCGAGCTTCGCAGATTGAGAGAGGGTCATTCTGAAGCCACCGCGGAGGCCACCCACTTTCGGAATCTCCACGTGAAGGGGATCATGGAGTATAGCCGGAGGAAGACAGACTTTGTGAAGGAGCTTGAGGAATGCAAGAAGAGCGCCAGCGATCGAATTTGGGCTCAAGCTGCCAAGATCAGTGCTCTCAGGGTGAAACTGTCGACTGCGAAGGAGAAGATTGGCCAGCTGGAAGGAAGTTCATCCCGGCTCTTGGCCCGGGTCGACGGCGATCGGGAGTGGTCAAAGAAGGTCTCCGACCTTCAGCAGTAGCTTCAGGACGCCGAGGTGAGCTACGACGTGCATCGGGTCGGTTGGCGCAGGCAGGTAGATGAATATAAAGGGAGACTCAGGGTGGCGACCAACGAAGTCGCCCGCCTTCAGAGGCAGCTGGCTGACAGGGCTCAGCTTACTTCTGCTCGAGATTCTGATGAACTCCAGTCCCTAAGAGGAACCGTTGAAGGGATTTCTATCACCCTCGGGGAAAGGATGGCTGAGTTGCAGCAACTGAAGATCCAACTGGCGTACGAGCAGCGGGCCGTCATGGATGCGGAGGCGAAATCTGAGGTCCTGAGAAAGTGGCATCGAGAGGCAGAGGCCGAAAGTCAGTGACTTCGTCGGGTGCTCCAGGATGCACTGCTGAAAAAGGGAGAGCTAGAAGAAGAAGTTGAGAATCTGAGGCAGTCCTGGATAGGGGGTGGAGTAGATAATTCTAGGTCGGAAGGAGCAGAGCTTCCCTAGGGCTCTTCTTGGCCTTCCGTCTTCTCATGTATACATTTTCCCTTTTGCTGTTTTGTCTCGCTTTTGTCGCTTTGCTTTTCTTCCTTTGGCCTTCTGGTCTTCGTCGTGTGTATTTCACAAATAGAATGAAAAGAAGATTTTGTGTTACCTCATCTGCATATTGTATTAAATTATCATCCGTCGAACTTCTCTTGTCATTCGACTTGTCCGACATTGACGTCGTTTGGAGGTGCCTAGTCGTCGATGCGCTGGTCTGCTTTCCTTGGTGGTCTGAACTCCGCACTACCTCAGAGGTGCCGTCGTCTTCTTGACCCGTGCCGAGAGCCTTCTTAGAGGCCAGGGGTGTTTGGTAGGAACTTTCCGTCTTTGTTGAGATGGGGTTCCTTATGTCTTTGGCGTAGTTTGTCCTTTATCTATTTTCGTCGTAGTTCGTCGCTCTTCCTTTTTAATTTTCTTTCTCTTTTCAGAGTGAGGGCCCTCCCCTTGCTCTTTGCGGAGTTGCGTAGAAGTATGAAGGTGCTGCTGAGGAGCCTTTCCCCTTCATTCGATCTTGTTGGGCGATCGGGTTTCGTCACCGTCAGGACGAGGTTCTCCTCCTGTTCCCAACGGGGACGCGGGGGCACATAAGGGCTATCGCAAGGGTCTTGCCCCCATCTGGTCTGGAAGAATCGGGCCTTCGACTTTGCTCATGTCAGGACGAGGTTCTCCTCCAGTTCCCGACATGGCCGTGGGGGCACATTAGGGCGTTGCAAGGCCTCTCCCCCCCATCCGGTCTAAAAGAATCGGGCCTTTGACTTTGCTCATGTCAGGACGAGGTTCTCCTCCTGTTCCTGACATGGCTGTGGGGGCACATTAGGGCGTTGTAAGGCCTCTCCCCCAATCTGATCTAAAAGAACCAGGCCTTTGACTTTGCTCATGTCAGGATGAGGTTCTCCTCCTATTCCTGACATGGCTGTGGGGGCATATTAGGGCATTGTAAGGCCTCTCCCCCCCATCCGATCTAAAAGAATCGGGCCTTTGACTTTGCCCATGTCAGGACGAGGTTCTCCTCCTGTTCCTGACATGGCTGTGGGGGCACATTAGGGCGTTGTAAGGCCTCTCCCCCAATCCAATCTCAAGATAATCGGACTTTCATTTTAGTTATGTTAGGATGAGGTTCTCCTCCCATTCCTAACATAACCTTGTTTTAATTGTTTGAAGGGGTTATCCCCAGTCGTAACAAATCTATTTCAAATGGGAGGAGCATGCGAAGTTGAAAGGAATTTAGATTCAGGGCAAAGTTGTAAGCGATACATTTATAGGTTTCTCGAGTTCCATGGTCATGGAAGGTCTGCTCCTCCTTGAGGCCCTCCGACGATGGAGTCGATGGTCCCGATTGGAGGCCGATCTCTGGGCTGCTCCTCCCTCCTTGGCGGTTCAGGTTGCGGCAGGGCCCTTGATCGATCTTCTCTATCCTCAGGCCGATGTCGGATGAATCTGTTGAGTCGACCTCATCGGATGAGCTCCTCGATCTCATCTCAGAGTTGGATGCATTCCTCCGTGTCGTGGCCGTGGTCGCGGTGGTAGAGACAGAACTTGTTGGGGTTGCACTTCCCGGGGTGTGTGCGCATCCTCTCTGGCCTAGGGAGCTACTCCCTGACCTCCATCAGTACCTGGGTCTTCGAGGCATTGAGGGGGGCGTAGTTGCGGAACCTTCCCGGGGGAGAACCCCATCGAACCCCATGATCCGGACTTCTCTGCCTGCATACCCAGGGTGGAGTATGGGCACGCTTGTGCCCAGGAGGGGATCGAGAATGCGGTCGAGCTTCTCTCGATCTTTTTTCGACTGCGGGCTTACTCAAGTCTCCCGCCTACCGCTCTCTCACGGTCTCTTCATCCTTCATTTTGAAGGCTTCTTCCGCTCGGGCGTACCCTTCAGCCCGAGCCAACAAATCAGCAAAATCCCTGAGGTACTTCTTCTCCAAAGAGAACAAAAGGTCATTCTTCTGAAGGCCGCCCTTCAGAGCGGCCATTGCGACTGATTGGTCCAAATTTTGGACCTCCAGCGCTGCGACATTGAAGCGGTTGATGTAGGCCCGAATGGAGTCCCCTTCCCTCTGCTTGATATTGATAAGGGACTCCAAACCCTTTCGGGGGCATCGGCTGCTGACAAAATGTGCCACGAATTGGTGGCTCATTTGATCGAAGGAAAAGATGGTACCCGACTTCAGCACCGAGTACCAATTTTTCGCCGCTCCCTTCAAGGTGGATGGGAAGGCTCGGCATAGAATGGCCTCGAGAGCGCCATGAAGTAGCATCATCATCCGAAAGGCTTCCAGATGATCAACCGGGTCCGAAGTCCCGTCGTAGCTTTCGAACTGGGGGAGCTTGAAGTTTGGCGGGATCGGTTCCTGAATGTTCATTTGAGAAAATGGAGGGTCAGTGCAAATATCCTCACCATAAGCGGGGGGAGTGTGGCGGAGTTCTTCGATCCACCGGTTCATCTCTTGGAGTCTCCGATCCAAGAAATACTCTCGACTTCGGGTCTCGAGGGTCCTCTGACAGAATGGGGGCAGGGATCTTCCAGGGGTGGAGTCGTGATCCGATTGAGGGCTCTCCACCCTCGGGTTCGTCTTCCCAGGAAAGACGGGATGGCTGGTCCAAGTGGCCCACCCCACCATCGGATTCTGGTGTTTCGGTGACACCCTTTCCAGGCGCACTGATGCCTGTGGCTGCTGCTGCTGCTGCATGGCCTGCACAGCTTCAGTGAGGCCCCTGACCTACTGCGCTAGCAGGTCAAACTACTCCGCACCGACCGCCGTCGCTGGAGGAGGAGGAGGAGGTTGGGAAACAGGAGGTGAGGCCAGAGCCTGAGATCTAGCAGCGGAGGTCATGGATCATCGCGTGGACGCCTTGCGGGGAGGCATCGAGCAAAGACCAAGTGGAGGAAGGAGGAGAGGATGTCGAAAAAGATGCCCGGGGGCGGTCCCGTTGAGCGCTCCTTTAAGAACAAGAGTACTGCGAAGGTTCAGGGCCCTCCTTCTAGCGCCAATCCTGTTGGTGCAAAAATCCGCCTGCGTCGGAGAAGTTGGAGTCGAGGGAGTCGCAGTCGCCGCCGGGACCTACAAAAGAAGTCTCAACCGGAGGTGGGGTTGCTCCGGCAAGACCCTCCGACGCTCAAGTCAGTTCTCTGCCTCAACAAGAATGGAGTGCTCGAATGGAAATTTTAGCAGAGTTTTGAGATAGAAAATGGAGCCTAGAGAATAGCGTATCTGGGTCTCCGTTTTATAGGCGGAGGGTGCAACAGACTGATAGTGATGTTCGTAACCATCTGGTAGTGGGCCGTCCAGAGTCAGGAGGAATTTGTTGCAAAGAGTAGTGGGGTAGGCCCGTGGCTATCGCCGAAGCGTGCCACGTGGAGTCTGCCATAGGGAGTGGAGCGACGTTCGTTGTTGTGACTTGCCAGAGGATGGAAGAATCGTGCGGTATCCATCGCAGAAAGTGGAGCAGGATCATGGCCGTTACTGTAGCCTGCCGGAGGGTAATGGAGCCGTGCGGAATCCATCGCAGGAAGTGGAGCAGGATCGTGACCATCATAGCGGTCTGCTAGGGAACGCAGACCTGTCGGCTGAAGTTTGGTTGGAATCGAAAGCGAGGTCCGGCACCTGTAGGAGCTCGGACGAGGCCTTCCCGCAGTTGGGGTAGAAGGCAGAGTCTGGCTCTCGTGGGAGTCCGGGCGAAGTCTGTTAGCAGTTGAAGTTGGTGACGGAGCCCGGCTCCTGTAGGAGTCCGGGCGGAGTCTCCCTGCAATTAAAGTCAGGGGCGAAGTCTGGCTCCTGTAGGAGTCCGGACGAAGCTTACCAGCGCTTGAAGTTGGTGATGGAGCCCAGCTCCCGTAGGAATCTGGGCGGAGTCTGCTTGTAGTCGGAGTTGTGGGCGGAGTCTGGCTCCCGTAGGAGTCCGGGTGGGGTCTTCCTTGCAGTTGAAGCTGGCGACGGAGCCCAGCTCCCGTAGGAGTCCGGACAGAGTCTTCCTCGGAGTTGAAGTTGGCGACGGAGCCCGGCTCCCATAGGAGTCCGGGTGGAGTCTTCTTTGCCGTCGGAGTTGGCGACGGAGCCCGGCTCCCGTAGGAGTCCGGGCGGAGTCTGCTTGCAGTTGAAGCTGGCGACGGAGCCTGGCTCCCGTAGGAGTCCGGGTGGAGTCTTCCTTGCAGTTGAAGCTGGCGATGGAGCCCGTCTCCCGTAGGAGTCCGGGCAGAGTCTTCCTTGCAGTTGAAGCTGGCGACGGAGCCCGGCTCCCGTAGGAGTCCGGATGGAGTCTTCCTTGGAGTTGAAGCTGGCGACGGAGTCCGGCTCCCATAGGAGTCTGGGCGGAGTCTGTTAGCAGTTGAAGTTGGTGATGGAGCTCGGCTCTCGTAGAAGTCCGAGCGGAGTCTTCCTTGCCGTCGGAGTTGGCGACGACTCGTGAGGGTCAATCCTGTTGAGAACTTCGGCTGAGGGTATTTTATACCCAACAAAATCAATTATAAATACTATTTTAGATCATATCTAAATTTTTTATGATTTAAGATTTTATTTTTTTATGATTAAAATAATTTTAATTATATAGATTAGATGTTTTATTTTTTATACAACCTTGTATCACGTATTACAAACGTAAGGCTTCAAGTTCTAGGATTTTGCAAAAAAATAAGTTCTTCCTTTCGCATTCTTTTTCATGAGATTTAATCACATGGCACCCCTACACACCATAAGAGTACCGCATCGAATGAGAAGAGAGGGCCTTTAAACCCTTCTTGCTCCTATGACTGGACGGTCTGGTGATCAATCCCATCCAAATACTTGCTGTTGGGTATAAAATACCCTCAGCCGAAGTTCTCAATAGGATTGACCCTCACGAGTCGTCGCCAACTCTGACGGCAAGGAAGACTCCGTCCGGACTTCTACGGGAGCCGGGCTTCATCACCAACTTCAACTGCTAACAGACTCTGCCCGGACTCCTACGGGAGCCGGGCTCCGTCGCCAGCTTCAACTCCAAGGAAGACTCCGTCCGGACTCCTACGGGAGCCGGGCTCCGTCGCCAGCTTCAACTGCAAGGAAGACTCCGCCCGGACTCCTACGGGAGCCGGGCTCCGTCGCCAGCTTCAACTGCAAGGAAGACTCCACCCGGACTCCTACGGGAGCCGAGCTCCGTCGCCAGCTTCAACTGCAAGCAGACTCCGCCCGGACTCCTACGGGAGCCGGGCTCCATCGCCAACTCCGGCGGCAAGGAAGACTCCGCCCAGACTCCTACGGGAGCTGGGCTCCGTCGCCAACTTCAACTCCAAGGAAGACTCCGTTCGGACTCCTACGGGAGTCGGGCTCCGTCGCCAGCTTCAACTGCAAGGAAGACCCCACCCGGACTCCTACGGGAGCCGGACTCCGCCCACAATTCCGACTACAAGCAGACTCCGCCCGGACTCCTACGGGAGCCGGGCTCCATCACCAACTTCAAGCACTGGTAAGCTTCGTCCGGACTCCTACGGGAGCCAGACTTTGCCCCTGACTTTAATTGCAGGGAGACTCCGCCCGGACTCCTACGGGAGCTGGGCTCCGTCACCAACTTCAACTGCTAACAGACTTCGCCCGGACTCCCACGAGAGCTGGACTCTGCCTTCTACCCCAACTGCGGGAAGTCCTCGTCTGAGCTCCTACAGGTGCCGGACCTCGCTTCCGATTCCAACCGAAGTTCAGCTGACAGGTCTGCGTTCCCTGGCAGACCGCTATGATGGCCACGATCCTGCTCCACTTTCTGCAATGGATTCCGTGCGGCTCCATTACCCCCCGACAGGCCACAGTAACGGCCACGATCCTGCTCCACTTCCTGCAATGGATACCGCACGATTCTTCCATCCTCTGGCAAGTCACAACAATGGACGTCGCTCCACTCCCTGTGGCAGACTCCACGTGGCGTGCTTCGGCGATAGCCACGGGCCTACCCCACTACTCTTCGCAATAAATTCCTCCTGACTCTGGGTGGCCCACTACCAGACGGTTACGAACGTCACTATCAGTCTGTTGCACCCTCCGCCTATAAAAAGGAGACCCAGATACGCTATTCTCTAGGCTCTATTTTCTATCTCAAAACTCTGCTAAAATTTTCATTCAAGCACTCCATTCTTGTTGAGGCAGAGAACTGACTTGAGCGTCGGAGGGTCTTGCCGGAGCAACCCCACCTCCGGTTGAGACTTCTTTTGCAGGTCCCGGCGGCGACCGCGACTCCCTCGACTCCAATTTCTCCGGTGCAGGCAGATTTTTGCACCAACAGATTTTATTTTAGAATTATGCAAAATTTTCATATTTGAAACTCCTTGAATCGTGCTCGCATAATTACTGAGCTGACCCAGTTTTGAATTGAGTTGATCCAGTCTCCTTATGTAGCAGACTCAATGTTGATTGAGCCGACCCAATTTCAAAATAGAAAATCTTTACATAAAATTTATTGTAAATTGTTTACAAAATAAAAAATTAAAATTATTCAAATCTTAACCTAAACTCATGTTGATGCTGAAACTTAATTAAGAATTAAGTATAAAATCAATTAGATCTAGAATTGTGATTTAAGATCTAATGACATTGCATAAAACATAGAGGTATAGGTTAGCTCAAATCAGGTCCTCTTAATTGGGTTAGACCTAAGGTTAGAATCAAAGAATTAATAGACCATGTAAAGAAATTGATTAAATCTAACCAAATATTGAATTAGATTAGATAAGAATTTCTGTAGAATCAATACAATAGTTGTAGATGGTCAAGTCCATATCTTTGATTAGACAAATGGATCTTGATTATGGCTCAGTGGTTGAACCCGAATCATTTGGCTAGTCAGATTAAAACTAATTAACCAATTGATGTCTAAGATAAGTTTGGTATTTTGATCGATGGTTTTTAATTGGGAGTAGCTTACCTGATCATTTTGATAGTGTCTAAGGCAAGCTTAGCATATCCTCCCATCGATGTCACTTACCTGATCAATTTGATGGATTATGTCTTGATTAGACTGTTAAGTGATTCGATTAATCTATACCATTAAGGTTGATCAGTATGACTGATCTAGGTGCCATTTCAACCAGTATGACCCTGATCCAATTTAATGACCTGATGACGTCAGTGGGAGGATTATAGTTTACTGATTGATCTTTTTTTTTTTAATTCATAAATTAAATTTTTTAAATTATTAGGTCCATAAAATGAGCTGGTTATGGTGATAACTAGATCATAATCTCCCATTAAGATAAATGGTAATGGGTCTATTATTTCTGATTGACATTGCAGGCGCCATCTGTCTAATGTTTCTTTAAATAATAGAATTATCATTTATCATATGATGACTCTAATATACTATCTGATGAATGGTTGGGTTGGTTTAGCCATACTCAGATCTAATTATTTATTAGTTAGAATCACTGAGTAGATTCATGTTAATGGTTGGACCTAATCAGGACTTTCAGTGGAGGTCCATCGCCTACTGAAATGAAACCTAAGGCAAAATTAATTACTAAAAATTATTTAAAAAAATAATTGATTGAGAATCTACCCATAGATACATATGGGTTGGTCGAGCTATACTCAATCTGTATGCAATCTATGTAGATTCTAGTACCCGCTAAAAAATTAAGATAATTTTTCGAATTAGAGGTAGAGGCTACCAATTCGTATAAAATAGTAGGAGAACCTTTAGACTCAAGTCCAAGTCTTTAAGCTTAATCAATTCATAAATATAGAGGTCTTGTATTTTTCTTTCAGTTATGGCTAGATGTCCGTTGCTCCGTTCACTGTTTGGTAGTAACTTATTTATAGGACCTAACTTTGATAGATGGTATCGGAAGTTGCAAATAGTTCTAAAGCATGAATGAATCTTATATATGATTATGGATCTAGCACCTAATGTTTCCATATCCAACATACATGATGCGATCAAAGGTACTAATCAGAAGTGGCCAAATGATAGTATCACTGTGTGGTATTTTTGAGAGCAGTGAAGAACACGAATTTAGTTGTAAATTCAATGATACTCAATGGGAGAAAATCCTTCAAATATTGAAAGAGTTTTTTTGCACCTCTAAAGATGTATCTTCAGTGAGGCAATAATCTTTTAAGAAAGAAAAGAAAAAGAAGATACAAGAGAATCATGCTTGGACTGATGAGCCCGAACTGATAAAAGAGTCTAAGGTTAACATAGTCTGGTAGAATCTCTTGATCTGAATAGGCTAAAAAAAAAAAATCAGTAAAGAATTACTGGATAAGATACTTATATGATAATACCTTATGATTTCTCTATCCATGAAACTACTATCTGGATATTGGATATCGAAAGTTAATGTAAATTATTGCAACGACTTCAGATTAGTAGAAAGATTGGAAACAGCAAAAGATTTCTGATCGTTGAAACTAAAAAATATGTTTTAATTCTAGCTTTAAGAATTTTCGAACCTATTTTCAATTCTAATAATGTCATTTTAATGATTGTCACTACTGTCCAATGATTTTTGTGATATCATTATGAATGATGTCAAAATCATGATGGACAACTAAAAAAATGATATAGTCACAGTCTGTTAGTGTACTGTACACAATAAACAAACTTCTTAGAGTAGATAATGTCATGTAAGCCTATCTTTGATAATTTAGACTCGATCATATAAGTAAAAATAGGATCAACAAAAGATAATTCTCAAAGTCAATGATTGTAAATCATTATCAATCTGTCAATCCTATCTCTTTAGTAAGATGACCAAGTCACCTTTTGTTTGAAAAGATGAATCAATCAATATTGTTCTGAGTTTGGTACATATTGATGTATTGGATCTACAAACATGTTTGCCATAATTTTGGATTATTTAAAATGTTCAAATAATTTCTTAAAAAGGTAGAGAAACAAACTGAGAAGAGCATTGAAACTCTTCGATCAGACCAAGGAGGCTCGATCATATAAGTAAAAATAGGATCAATAGGAGATAATTTTCGAAGTCAATGATAGTAAATCATTGTCAATCTATCAATCCTATCTCTTTAGTAAGATGATCAAGTCACCTTTTGTTTGAAAAGGTGAATCAATCAATATTGTTCTGAGTCTGGTACATATTGATGTATTTGATCTACAAACATGTTTGTCATAATTTTAGATTATTTGAAATGTTCAAACAATTTCTTAAAAAGATAGAGAAACAAATTGAGAAGAGCATTGAAACTCTTCGATCAGACTGAGGAGAATACCTTTTCGATGAGTTTTTTGATATATCTAGAAGAGAATGAGATTCTCTCTTATTAGAATCGACTTTGTTAGACATAGTTTGATCTATGATGAGATTTACAAGTCTGTCGGTCTCCTTTTAGGGTTATGCTCTTGAAACTACTTGTCATGTTCTCAACTAGATTTCGAATTAATCAATTGAAAATACTCCATATGAGATATGGACTAGGCGTAAATCGATACTTTCTTACCTTACCTTAAGATTTGGAAGTGTTTGTTTTATGTCCAACATTTGTAGGCTGATTAGCCTAGATCCCAATCCTGTATGTATTATTTTGTAGGATACCTCAAAGAATCTAAGAGATATAACTTCTATCTTGCTAAAGAATAAGAGTTATTCGGCATTTCTTTTAGAAAAAGAGTATCTTGGTGAAGGAACTGATGCCTTTAATGTAGAACTTATGAAGTTCAACAGGTAGAAGAATCGATACAATCTAGTGAACCCATAGAATTAGATTTGATTATATGAAATCCAAAATCCATTATAGAGGCATCATTGAGGAAATCCAGTAGAGTACCGCATCTGTCGAATAGACACTTTAGTATCTAGGTCTGAGACATGATCCTGTTAAACTCAATGAGAACAACAAAGATTTGATCATCTACATGGATGTCATGTAGAGGTCTGACTTCGATTAAAGGTTTGGAGCCATAAAATCCAAAATGGAGTCCATAATGGTCAACGATATATGGACACTCATTGATCCACTCAAAAAGGTAAAGCCCATAGAGTGTAAGTGGATCTTCAATAGGATCAAAATGACGCAGACGAGATGGTGGAGACCTACAAAGCCTGTCTGATTGTCTAAGGATATTGTCAATATTATGGTATTGACCATAGCAAGATATTTTCTCCTGTGGCAATGCTAAAATTTTTCAGAGTTGGAACGTGCATTTTGACATGTGATCAAAATGCATGACTTCATTGAGAATGAAGAAGAACTTTGTAAATATAAATGGATTAATAATTCTGTGAGTGTATTTTTTATTTTATATGTGAATAAAATTTTTTTAATATAAATGATATTTCTTACATTATAGGAAATAAATATTTCACTGTTATCATTATTTTTCATAAAAGATTTAGAAAAAGCATCCCTCATCTTAAGGATGAAGATCTATAGAGATAGATCTAAGAGCCTGCTTAGGTTATCCCAGTCTATGTACATAGAGTGTTTATGAGTAGAATTTATTCTATCATGTACACTATGTATGAGACAGGATATGGTATACTCACTAGGATAGAGAGTGGATACCTGCAAGATCTGGATGAGAATCACTGGGAGGTCATCCTTTAGTATTTTAGAAATACTTAGGACTGGTGACTCAGTTATGGAGAATCTGATTTAAAACTTATTGATAAACACTTAATTTAAGTCATTTAAAGTAGAAAATCATATTTAATTTATTTTATTTATTAAAAATTTGATGCTTCTTTTTATGTTTTATAGGAAAGATAATCGTCGATACAAAGAGTCCGATTCATAGAGCAAAAAGACTCAAGTTTGAAGAAAATTAGACTTAAAATAAAATTAAAATAAAAGAAGGATGCATACGGTATTATAAAAAATGAAGATACTATGCAAGAAATCCAAAAGGATATAGACATCATTGTGAAGAAACAAAAGTTTTTTTTTGAAATAAAAAAGGAGTGTTCACGCGGCGTGCGTGGGTGCGCGTTGGCGTGAGCGCAGGCGCTAGCGCGGGCGCAGGGTGGATGCGAGGCGGGTGTGGGGTGGACGCGAAGCGGGCACGTGGGGTTCATGGGGACAGACGAACAGATGGAAGGAAATATATATTTGGAAATACTTCAAGAAAAAAAATTTATATTTTCTTTATCTGCTTGTGATCTTTCCATCTCATCCATCTATTTTTTAGTCATTAGTATTTTTTTTAGTCTCACATCGGAAAACCATGTAAAACTCCTCCCTCCTAACACTTATAAAAAGGCTTTTGTACTCCCATTGGAGGAAGAGCCCAGAAATTCTTCTAGAGCCTTGCATAGAGGAATAGAAAGGGACTACTTCATGAGCAGCTAGGCTAAGCAGTCTCGGGAGTGGAGAAAAAATTTTATAACGACACAGAGATGGTTTATTGTTCTAAACTTTCTTGTATTTCTTTATATGCAATAAAGATTATGCTTTTTATTTAAATCTTCATGAGTTCTTTATTTGCTCTCTTTCATATGCTTTTATTTATACTTTCCTGTTAGATTAATATTAGGAATAATTTTTACTTTTCGGAGACGCATCGTGATCTACGGATATAGGGCATATCGAGAAAAAAAAGTTATTTACCTAGTACTTTTTGGAGACACACCGTGATCTACGGGTACGGGGTGTGCCGAGGAAAGATAGGTATTTTTCTTAAGATTAATCGCATCTATTTAATTAAAAAAAGAGATACAACTCTGCTATTGCAAATTAATTCAAAACTCTCGAGCTCTTTATTTTCTAATTACATCAATTTTAAGATAATTTATTTTCTAAATCAAAACAATGCTTCTTTCTTTTATTTTACAATCTCAACTTAGCCCAAGGTCTCTGAGGATACGATCTCGACTCATCCTACCTACGTAGTGAGTAGAGTTATTTTTGGTACTATCAACGACTACGCATCAAATTTTAGCGCCGTTGCCGGGGATCTTGGCACGGTTGAATTAAAAAAAAAAGTCACTGACATTTCATAATACTTAACTAAAATAGCATAACCTCAAATATACAAATTTCTAACTTGATTGGATACCTTGTTTTTTTGCATCTCATATCCATAATTAATCTTAAGGGCAATAACCCATTAATCAGATAAGGTGGAGATTTGATCACCCTTCCTTGGCCCACAAATCACTCCCTTGCATTTGCATAATCTAGACCTTAATCTAAAATTAATTAGACGTTGACCCCTAAGGATTTTGAGCTTATTAGGACAAGTGACCCTGAGAGTTGAACCGGATTAGACTTGGTTAGCTAGCTGGTGTCTAGGCAAGTGGTTTGCGGGATGACTGGGTCCAAAGGAAGGTGGTTTTTAATTGGTTCCGTTCGCTGACCTGGCCAATTTAATTGGTGTCTAAGGAAAGCAACGGGGGGACTCCCACCAACCTTACACTTACCTGGCCAGTTGGTTGGTCAAGCTCTGACTTGGAGGGCTTGAAGGCTACTACAGTTAGGAGCTGTCTAGAACTAGGGTAACTTTAGGATAGAGAGTCCACTGTGTGTTAACTTGATTGTAATTAAAATCTAACCACAACTAATTCTTCTATTAGTTTTAGGACTTCTTAGGATCTCTTCTTTAGAATTCTTTTCTCTCCTCTCTTCTCCTCTTAGTAAAAAAAAAAATCCTTAACAGACTAGGATAGTCCTACATAAACCTTTTAAGTTGCATGTTAGGTCGACGATCACTAAAACCTGACTTGCAACCATTAGACGAAGAATTAGAAAAGACTCTTAGGACTATCCGAGTTAGAAACATGGCTGCACCTGGTGAGGCTAATCCTCCATGCTCATTTAGAGAATACTTCACTCCATCCTCATATACCTACTCTCCATGCATTCAAGCACCTCCAGTAGAAGCTACCCAATATGAGATTAAGTTTAGCATTATTCAAATATTGCCATCATTCTATGGACTTAGTAATGAGGACCCATACAAATACTTGGATGAATTTTTTGAAATTTGTACCACAGTAAAAATCCAAAACTTCTCAGATGATGCCCTTAGGTTGAAACTGTTCCCTTTCTCACTTAAGGACAAAGCCAAACATTGGTTAAACTCCTTAGACTCTATAACCATTTCAACTTGGGATCAGCTTCAGAGAGAATTTCTAAAAAAATACTTTCCAATCAAAAAAACAAATCAAATTAGAAAAGCTATCACCAGTTTTTCCCAATTGGAGGGTGAACTTTTTCATGAGACATGGGAAAGGTTAAGGGACCTCATTCGTAAATGTCCACACCATGCTGTTCCTAAATGGCAACTTTGTCAGTGTTTTTATGATGGTCTATCGGAGAAACACCGACAAATGGTTGATGCATCATGTGGTGGGACATTCATGCTAAAGAGTGAGGATGAAGCCTGACAGCTCTTTGAAACACTCAGTGAGAATTCCCTACATCATATGTCTGCCACTTCTAGAGAATAACCCATGCTTCAACAAAAAAGAAGTAAAATTTATCAGATTGGAAACGTCATGGATATCCACAGTAAGGTAGATGAACTGTCCCAAAAATTAGACCGTCTTCTAAATACTGGACAATCCCCGATTCCACCTAACCCAATCCAAGAAGTTTGTGTATTGTGTGCAAGTCCGAACTATTTTGTTAGTGAATGCCCAGCCGCACCTCAATTTCCTGAGTTTGTGCACGAGCAGGTTCAGCAAGCTCAAGTCCAACAAGCTCGCAGACCAGAAAATGATCTTTATTCGAACACTTATAACCCCGGCTGGAGAAACCATCCAAATTTTTCCTAGAGACCACAATCAATGGTTGATCCTGCCACACCTCGACCTTAATATCAGGACCCAACATATAGGCATGGACCATACCATCAATTTTAAAATATTTCTCAACCGTCTACTACTGGTCATAGTTCAGCTTTTGAGAAAAAAGTTCTGAAAGTACTAGAACGATTAGAAGTCAACACTCAGATCCTTAACTCCTACACACAATCCATTGCTAAGCTAGAGACCCAAATAGGTCAACTAGCGACTGCATTCAGTAGGAGGGAAGGAAAAAAATTACCTAGCCAACCCGAGAGCAACCCAAGAGGGCAATTTGTGATTGAGAGCTCTAATACCCCAGAAGTTTTTTCTAAACATGACAAATCAATCATGACTCTGAGAAGTGGGAAGGTCATTGAACACACTAGTAAAAGCAATGAGACCGACCCTAAACTTCTAATCGAAGCCAAATCACCCAAGAATAAGGAGGACCTGAAAATAGAGAAGGAACCAACTGCACCGGAACCATCTTACTTGCCTAAAGCCCCATTTCTGGATGCCCTGAAAGCTCCTATTCTTGCAGATAAGAAGGGAGGAAAACTCAATAAGATGTTGGAATTGTTTAAGCAAGTCCAAATTAATCTTCCCCTTCTAGATGCAATCAAACAGGTCTCTGCTTATGCCAAATTTTTGAAGGATTTGTGCACCCAAAAACATAAATCTAGATCACAAATCCCAAAGAAAGTATGCCTCACTGAACAGGCTAGTTCTGTCTTCCAGCATGCCACTCCTCCAAAGCTTAAGGACCCAGGAGCCCCCATCATTTTCTGTGTTATAGGAGATTATCACATTGAAAAAGCTCTTCTGGACTTAGGGGCAAGTGTGAATCTCTTACCTAGTTCAGTGTATGAACTTTTTGGATTCGAAGAACTGAAACCCACATCAGTCACACTGCAGTTAGCCGACAGACCAATTAAGGAACCACGTAGAATGCTTGAGGATGTCTTGGTCAAGGTAGATGAGTTTTACTTTCCAGTTGATTTTTTGGTTCTCAACATGGAACTAAGTGGCAACCCAAGATAAATTTCCATCATCTTAGGACGACCCTTCCTAGCTACGGCAAATGTATGCATTAATTGTAGGATAGGAGTCATGGACGTATCATTTGGGAATAAGAAACTGAGACTGAATGTGTTTGGTGCTTCCCAAGGACCATCAATGGATAGTTGCTTCGAAGTAGATACACTAGAAGACATTATAGAAGATGCAACACCCATAATTCTAGCACCAGACCCCTTAGATACTTGCTTGGCTCACTTTGGAGTGTATAACTTCGAGGGATATATGAAAGAAGTTAACACCTTGTTGGATACACCACACGATAAAACCACTCCTCCATGGACAATCAAGTATGAGCCATTGCCCACTTTTTTTTGGTTTTATTGCATATGACGTCTGGCTGAAGACGTTAAACTTAGCGCTTTTTGGGAGGTCATCCAAATTTCTTTTATTTTGTTTTAACTGATCTTCATTTTTTTTTTATAAAGGACCACTCTGTATGGAAGAGTCTGTTAATAAACTTGACGTCTGGCTGAAGACGTAAAATTTAACACTTGTTGGAAGGCAACCCAATGATTTCATATTTTTTTTTGCTTTATTGCAGCTACAGAAATTTAGAACAAGAGCCTATTAATCAATGAAGCTATCTTCAACTTTCAAAGCAAAATTATCCTAGGTGCACTCTCTCCTTTTATTTTCTTTGCTTTCCTACTCCATTGAGGACAATGTAGATTAAGTTGGGGGGAAGAAAATGAAAATTAATCAAATCCTTGAGTATGGTCAGAAATAATTAGTTTTGTGTATCTGAATTTTATTTTGATTAAGAGTCAATTAGGCATCCTAATAAATGAATGATTAACGGTCAAGATAATTTTAGAGATACTGAGAAAATAATTATTAAGAAAATCCAATAATGGTAGGGTTTAGACAAGACCAAATTTTAGGAGTGATTCTACAACCCTCTTCTTACTGATCTCAATAAAGAATCTGCTTTATGAGAGATTGGGTGGAAAGGTCGAGGTATGCAAAAATTCTCCTTAAAATATTCTTTTTATTAAAAAAAAAAAATATTGGTTTCGTACTGAGTAACCGGGCCCCTTCGCCTAAGTAAGTGTTGTGGTTTGCGTAAAAAGGTGGGCAATGTTAAAGAAAAAAAAATAGATAATAAGGAGACTAAATTGCAAGAAGATAATAAACCCCTCTCACATTAAGTTAGAGGATTTAAAGAGTAAAGTGGAAAGTTGATGATAGAAAAGCTCTTAAAATTTTTTTAATTAATACTCAGTCACTAGTTGGGTCAAATTGATAATCCAATGAAGTATCTCTTTAATGGTCTGATTAGGCATCATCTACCTTTTGGGATGCCTAACCTAATTGATTCAAGATCGAGTCGGTATACAATGCTGATATATCTATTTTACTCGAGGACGAGCAAAATTCAAGTTGGGGGGTGTGATAAACACTTAATTTAAGTCATTTAAAGTAGAAAATTATATTTAATTTATTTTATTTATTAAGAATTTGATACTTTTTTTTATGTTTTACAGAAAAGATAATCGTCGATATAAAGAGTCTGATTTATAGATAAAAAAGACTCAAGTTTGAAAAAAATTAGACTTAAAATAAAATTAAAATAAAAGAAGGATGCATATGGTATTATAGAAAATGAAGATACTATGCAGGAAATCCAAAAGGATATAGACGTCATTGTGAAGAAACAAAAGTTTCTTTTTGGAATAAAAAAGGAGTGTTCACGCGGCAGTGTTCACGCGGCGTGTGCGGGCGCGCGTTGGCGTGAGCGCGGGATCGGGGTGGATGCGAGGCAGGCGTGAGCACGGGCGCGGGGCGGACGTGAAGCGGGCGCGTGGGGTTCGTGGGGACAGATGAATAGATGGAAGGAAATATATGTTTAGAAATGCTTCAAGAGAAAAAATTTGTATTTTCTTTATCTGCTTGTGATCTTTTCATCTCATCCATCCATTTTTTAGTCATTAGTATTTTCTTTAGTCCCACATCAGAAAACCATGTAAAAGTCCTCCCTCCTAACACTTATAAAAAAGCTTTTGTACTCCCATTGGAGGGAGAGCCCAGAAATTCTTCTAGAGCCTTGCATAGAGGAATAGAAAGGGACTACTTCATGAGCAGCTAGACTAAGCAATCTCGAGAGTGGAGAAAAAATTTTGTAACGACACAGAGATGGTTTATTGTTCTAAACTTTCTTGTATTTCTTTATATGCAATAAAGATTATGCTTTTTATTTAAATCATCATGAGTTCTTTATTTGCTCTCTTTCATATGCTTTTATTTATGCTTTCCTGTTAGATTAATATTAGGAATAACTTTTACTTTTCGGAGACGCACCGTGATCTACGGATATGGGGCGTGTCGAGGAAAAGAAGTTGTTTACCTAGTACTTTTTGGAGACACGTCGTGATCTACGGGTATGGGGTGTGCCGAGGAAAGATAGGTATTTTTCTTAAGATTAATTACATCTATTTAATTAAAAAAAGAGATACAACTTTGCTAGTGCAAATTAATTCAAAACTTCTGAGCTCTTTATTTTCTAATTACATCAATTTTAAGATAATTTATTTTCTAAATCAAAACAATACTTCTTTCTTTTATTTTGTAATCTCAACTTAGTCCAAAGTCCCTGAGGATACGATCTCGACTCATCCTACCTACGTAGTGAGTAGAGTTATTTTGGTGCTATCAACGACTACACATCACTTGTGGAGTAAGACATCAGTTTTTAGTTGGATATAATAATAGCAAGAACGTGTTGGAAGAAATCCTTACCCTAAATAATGGAGCAATCTACTGAAAAAGTTTCAAGCAGAGCAATATAGCCAATTCGATTGCAAGGCTGAATGCATTGCAGCATTCGATGCTTGCAAGGAAGCTATGTGATTGTATTGGTTCACTGGCAAGCTAAGAGTGGCACTCTCAAATGATAGTCTTGCTATATTGTATAGCACCGATGCCATAGCTCATGTCAAGGAGCCGAAGTCCCATTAGCTTACTAAGTATTTTGCATCACTACCATCTTATTCGAAAAATCATGGATAAATGTGATGTCAAACTTTAGAAGATCGATGAAAGGAGAATCTGACAAACTCATTTACTAAAGCCTCGATATCTAGGAGTTTTGAGATGATAAATCGAAGATGGGTATATGATACTATACTGATTGGCTTTAGTCCAAATGGGAGTTATTGAGAATTATATCCTAAAGCCAATCATTTGATGATTGTGCTAATTATAAATGTATATGAATTAATTAATAATAAAAATTATTTGATTTTTTTCATCATAAGATTATATTTTTTAACAAACTCCTATGTTATGATGAAGTCCTTAGGACTACTTTGATTGATAAAGAAGGATTTATCGTGTAGTCCTTAAACTAGTTCACGATCAAATGATATGCTATTACTAGGATAATAGCAATATCAAGTGTAGGTCGTTGAGTGTCATATGTGTTGGTTATCTGCATAATCAAATGGCATGGAGATACTGGTATGACATACAAATGAGATATAAAAGTACAACTCATTGAATGTGACCAACTGTGGAGCACTCTGCTGTTAAGAGTAGCTCGCGAAGGATATAGATATAAGTATCCCTCCGATTTGAGATCACCACGGTGACTTGTAAGAAACTCACTATATTTTGATGTCAGACTATCTAAATTTATAATTCAGTGATGGAAGATTTTTGGGTGCAGTCAAGTACTTGTCAAGTCGGTGCGTGAGTCAAGATGAGATTGACCCCTCCAAACTAGTAGGAGTTAATGTATCAATGTATTTTAATTTAGCAAAACCTAGGCTCAGATAATTCATGTGATGGATTTGAAATATTGAAATATAATGTGAATGACTTATCTGAGTTTGACAGTTAATACCTAGATCTCCTTGGGCATTAGGGTCAAAGAGATGAATTATACGACAACCATATGCTAGTAGGTTCTTGAATGTTACTTCGCCCTCATTCGACCTATTCAGACGTCAGGTTTCATTGCTAGATGGTTACATCAATTGGTTCAAATATTTATTTTGATCTTATCGATTTAGATTCAAACCTATGGGATCACACTAAAAAAAAAATTTTTGACTGATCATTTGGCTGATCAATGATTGAGAATCGTTCAAGGACTTAATCGTCAATTTGATTGATGGTTAATCTTATGCAAAAATTATAATAAATTTATTCACTGAGTGTTAGTGAATTAATAGAAGATTAATTGATAATTAGATTGCTGATTAGCTCAATTTGATTGAGCAAAGAGGATTAAATAAAATCTAATTGAATTAGATTCAATTAAGTTTGATTCGATTAGGTTTTGAGATGACCTAATCATTGAGGGAGAATTATCCCTGATTTGATCAAAATTTTGGTTCAATTAATTTTTAATTTGATTAAAAAATTATAAATCTAATTAGATTGAGTTTCATCTATTTATTTGAACTAAACCAGATGTGATTTGGTTTGGAGTCAAATAAGGAAATTAAGAGTCTATGAAGTGTTGGACTCCTTCCCTTGCGCCACAACTTTTGACGCCAATTTTCTCCATGCTAAAATAAGTTTTTGCATGAGATTTCTTCACACAAAAGAGTCCTCTACCCTACCTTTTTCACATCCAAATATGGGAAATAATCTGATTTTTATGGTATGTTCAAATATGATTTGAATTGGTAACCATATGGATAATGTTTGACATTATCTATAAGACCTTGTGCCCACTTCTTTTATTCTTTTCTTTTGTGAAACCAAAAAAAAGAATTTTTTATCATGGAAAATCAGTTGGAGAACTGATTTACCATGAAACAATATGAGAAGGGGCATCCCATATTTTTTGGATGGTGGATTTGTGAGAGGAGGCGACAACTTGATAGAGTCCAACATCCCTAGGACTCTTAACACCCTTGCTCCTTACATGCTAAAATAAAAGGGATCTATTTTTTGTTTTGTGCATGTGAGATAGAAGAGAAAGAGTTCTCCATGGTGAAGGGGTTTTGGTGTGGTTCATGGCATGAGAAAAAAGAGAGGAGAGTCCTCTCTCTTTGGGTGAGTGCAAGATCAAAAAATCCAAGGGTTTGGACCAAGGGTTTGGGAAGATTGAAAAATAAGAGAAAAAATTATTTCTTCTCCATCTTTCTTTCACATCCTCATCTCCTTTAGATGTTCATCTTCAACCTTTGAAAGGTTTAAGAGATTTGAAGAAAGGATTCAGATCAGTCAAGAAGATGGTCTTCATGCAAACTAGCATTCTCGAGAAGATCGATCAGATCGAAGCTTCGAGTGGACCTTCCGTACAGGTCGGATATGTGTACGACTATGAGCAACCTATGAGGATCATCTTTATCATATCTCTCAGCAGTGACGATCATCGATCCACACTCAGGTATTGAATTCTAAACTCAGATTAGTTATAGATTTGATCTACTGCTTACATCCATGCATGCAGATTTTATCCTCTATGTTTTTCAAATTTTATGTGCAACATATCATGTCATAGATCCTAGAGTATAATGATTTGATGATTAAATCATATGCATATTAGGTTAACATGATTAATCTAGATATTTTTTGCTATATTTTATTTCAAAAAATTTTAAAATACATGCATAAAATCACCTATATTTTTCAACAATACTTGCTATCGCTGCATACTTAGATTATGAAATCTGGCAAATAGATGTTAAAACTATTTTTTTTAATGGAGAGCTAGAAGAAGAGGTGTATATGATATAGTTTGAAGGGTTCACATCCACAGATGAGTTGAAAGTGTGCAAGTTAAATAGGTCTATTTATGGACCTAAGCAGGCGTCTAGGAGTTGGAACATACATTTTGATATGGTGATCAAAACATATGACTTCATTAGAAATGGAGAAGAGCCTTGCATCTACAAATGGACTACTGATTTTATTGTCATTTTTTTTGTACTGTATGTGGATGACATGCTGTTACTAGAAAATAACATTCTGACTTTGCAGAGTGTGAAGCTGTGGTTATCATCACAGTTCTCCATGAAAGATTTAGGAGAATCATCCAGTATCTTAGGGATGAAGATCTATAGGGATAGATCTAGAAAGTTGCTTGGATTATCCCAATCCACGTAAATCGATACCATGTTGAAGCGGTTCAACATGAATAATTTTAAGAGAGGCTATCTTCCAATAGGTCATGGAATTACTCTCTCCAAGAAAGATTGTCCGACAACCCCTGAGGAGAGAGAGTGTGAGTAGAATACCATATGCTTCATTAGTGGGATCTATCATGTATGCCATGATGTGTATGAGACTGGATGTGGCTTATTCACTGGAGATAGTGAGTAGGTACCAGTCTGATCTAAGTGAGAACCATTGGAAGGTTGCGAAGGCAATCCTTAAGTATTTAAAAAATACTAAAGATCAATATCTTATCTATAGAGACACTGATCTGAAACTTATGGGATATACTAATTTCAATTTTCAATTAGATTGTGCTGACAGTAGAAGCATGTTGGGCTACGTATTTATCTTGAATGGAGGAGCTGTTTACTAAAAAATTTCAAGCAACATACTGTGGTCGATTCAATTTGTGAAGTGGAATACAATGCTGCATCGGATGTTGCCAAAGAAGCAGTGTGGTTGTGAAAATTTATCACCGAACTGGAAGTTACACCTTCTATTGATGGCCCTGTCCTGCTGTATTGTGACAGTTTTGGTGCCAAGCTCAGACGAAAGAACCAACGTCACACTAGCACACCAAGCATATTCTGCACCGCTATCATCTGGTACGAGAGATCGTGAACCGAGATGATGTTGAGCTTCAAAAGATTGATGGAAAGAAAAACCTAATCGATTCTTTTACTAAAGCTCTCAGGATCAAAGAGTTCGATGACTTCAAATGGAAGATGGGTATAAGATACTGCCCCGATGGACTTTAATCCAAGTAGAAGTTGCTGAGAATTGTGTCCTAAAATCAATCGTGTGACAATTGAGTTCCTCTTTGTATATGAATTATTCATTGATAAATAAAATTATTTTGACATTATTCATCACAAAGTTACCTCTTCCTAGTAGAACTCTTATGTTGTGATGAAATCCTTAGAACTATGTTAGTGAACGATAAGTAAAGGATTTATCGTATAGTTCTTAAACATGTTCACAACCAAATGATATGTCATTATAGGATGATGACGTTTATTGAGTAAAGGTCATTGTATGCCATATGAGTTGGTTGTCCTCTTAACCAAAGAGTGTGGTGACACTGGTATGGCATACAGGTGAGATATAGGAGTATATCATCACTGAACAAGTGACTTACCTGCTGGGCATTCTACTGTCAAGAGCTGCTCGTGAAGCATATGGACGTAAGTATCCCTCAGACCTGAGATCACCATAGTGATTTGAAGTTCACTGTGCTTTGGTACCAGACTATCTAGACTTCTAATACAATGACGAAAGGCTACTGGATACAGTCAAGTATTTGCAAAGTCTGTATGTAGATCAAGATGGGATTGATCCTTCTGGATTATAGGAGTTGATGCATCACTATATTTTAATTTAGTAAAGTCTTGGCTAGGGTAATCTATGAGATAGATTTGAAAGGTTGAAATACAATGTGGATGAAACACTCTGGGTTGATAGTTAAACCTAGATCATCCTAGAGCATTCAGGGTCAAAGGGATGAATTATGCAGTAACCATATACATAGATTCTGTAATATTCTTTTATAATAATTCAACCTCTTCAAGCATCGAAAATTATTATTAGATGGTAGCTTCGATTAGTACAGGAATCGATTCTTATGCTATCGGCTTAGTGTTTGAACCTATAGAGTCATACACACAAGTCAGATAATGTAGAAAAGTATTGGCCTATGTTTATATGTTTAATTTGGAAGTACTTGACTTGATTGAACATATAAACTAACTTGATTGAGAATTAAGTTATGGGTCAAATGGGATTGAAAAGTTGACTATGTTTAGCTAGCACTATGCATGAGATTCAAGTTCAATCTCGAGGATGAACAGTTTCTGATCAATGATCCATGAAGCCTAAAAGAGATTGGATTTAAGTGTCGATTAATTTTAAATTAGATTTGAATTAATTAGACTTAATTAAGTTTAAAATTTTAGGTTAGACTTGATGCAAAAGTCCTAAAGAGTTTAGGATTGACAACCTTTCAAAATTATTTCAAACCAGCTTTGAATTAGATTCGAATTGGATCATTTTTAGATGAGATCTTAGGAGTCCTACTTTCACTGAGACTCTCTCACTCCATGGCCAACCAGCACCTAGTATGGTGCTGGTTGTGGGCCATCCCCCATGGGTGTGAGCGTGGATGTATTGTGGGTGCCATATGTCGTGTCCTTTCATAAGTAGTGGATTGATTCAAAGCATGTTTGAATTAGAAATTCTCTACTTATTGGGTCATAGGAATTATCTATAAATAAAGAGGGTCTCTACCTATGGATGCATAGCAAAAAAATTAGATTGAGAGAAGAGAGAAAAAAAGAGAGAGGCGTGAGCTTGTGGGCGCCCCTTCCCCTTTGGCATGTCCTCCTCCTTGCCACCCACTCTTCTTCTTGGTGTGCGCTCTCCTTGGGCATCCTCC
Organism: Elaeis guineensis; assembly: GCF_000442705.2. NCBI lineage: Eukaryota > Viridiplantae > Streptophyta > Magnoliopsida > Arecales > Arecaceae > Elaeis > Elaeis guineensis. Next base: position 53,483,607 of record NC_026004.2, read on the forward strand.
CTTGCTGGAGTGAGGTGTCACACCAGCACCTCTTCTCCCTCCTTTGGTTGGCTTGTGAAGGTGTTTTGATCAAAAGATTTATTTCGCTTTCCTACATTGTCTAGCGTGCGTGCGAAGTAAAGGGCCTGCAGTTCTAGGCCTACATGAAGGTTGAATCTAGATTTTAGATATTTAATCTCTAATTCTACTGCAATCCAGGTAAAGATTTGATCTCGATTCATATAGATTTATAAAAAAATTTTAGATGCAATCCTGGTTATCTATGAGAAACAGGTTTCTTTCCCTTCACAACGAGCTATAGATCTTGAGAAATCCATTTAAGATGAGCCAGTAGTTGATGTTCCACCTCCACCTTGTAGATCAAGTAGAATCTCTCATCCTCCTAAAAGATACATAGATATACTGAAAGAGGACATAGAGAAAATATTTTTTATGGGAGATGGGAGTCATGATGATGCTCCTAGTACCATTGATGAGGTGATGTCTGACATCGATTTTAAGAAATGGTTAGATGTAATAAAGTCTGAAATTGACTCAATACATTCAAACTAAGTATGGACCTTAGTGGATCCATCAAAGAAAATTATTCTCATTGGATGTAAATGGATCTACAAAAGATGCAAATGGTAAGGTAGAGACCTACAAGGTAAGACTGGTGGCAAAGGATTATAGTCAGTGCGAAAGTATTGACTATCAGATACTTTTTCACCTGTAGCCATGCTAAAATCTATCCGCACATTACTTGCTATTGCAACTTACTATAATTATGAAATCTGATATATAGATGTGAAAACTGTATTTCTGAATGGATATCTTTAGGAAGACATCTATATGGAGCAGCCTCTGAGTTTCATATCCAGTGATAGTGATCACCGTATTTGCAAGTTGCAAAGGTCTATTTATGGACTAAAGTAGGCTTCTCGGAGTTAGAACCTTCATTTTGATGATGCAATCAAATCATTTAATTTCATCAAAAATAAAAAAAATCTTATACTTATAAAAGTATCAGTAGGAGCGTGCTTATCTTTCTCATAATGTACATGGATGATATCCTTCTTATTGGGAATAAAATTTCGATGCTAACCTTGATCAAAAATTGATTATCTCAGGAATTTTTCATGAAAGACCTAGGAGAAGCATCCTATATTCTTGAGATAAAGGTCTATAGAGATAGATCTAGAAGGATGCTTAGCCTATGACAAAAGCTGTATATAGAGAAAGTGCTGAAGCAGTTCAGCATGGAAAACTTCAAAAGGAGTTTGCTACCTCTTAGGTATGATATTTGACTCTCCAAGATGATGTGTCCTATCACTTTTGAGAAGATCAAGCATATGAGTAGGATCCCTAATGCTTCGACGATAGGGAGCCTCACGTACGTCATGCTATGTACTCAACCTGATATGGCCCTTGTTGTGAGTGTCAAGAGTAGGTATCAGTCGAATCTAGACAAGGAACACTGGATAGTTGTGAAGAACATCCTTAAGTACTTATGAAAGACTAAGAATTTATTCTTGATCTTTGGAGAAACACCTAAATTATGCATTAAAGGTTATACAGATTCAAACTTTATGTCGGATCCTGATGATAGAAAGTCTACATCAAGGTATGTGTTCATTTACAATGATGGTGTAGTCAACTACTGGCTCATCTTAAATGGATTTCTCAGGATCTATAGCTCGTTGTGAAGGGAAAGAAACCTGTTTCTCACAGATTACCAGGATTGCATCTAAAATTTTTTTATAAATCTATATGAATCGGGATCAAATCTTTACTTGGATTGCAGTAGAATTGGAGATTAAATATCTAAAATCTAGATTCAACCTTCGTGTAGGCCTAGAACTGCAGGCCCTTTACTTCGCACGTACGCTAGACAATGTAGGAAAGTGGAATAAATCTTTTGATCAAAGCACCTTTACAAGCCAACCAAAGGAGGGAGAAGAGGTGCTGGTGTGACACCTCACTCTAGCAAGGGAGGATGCCCAAGGAGAGCACACACCAAGAAGAAGAGTGGGTGGCAAGGAGGAGGACACGCCAAAGGGGAAGGGGTCCCCACAAGCTCACGTCTCTCTCTCTTTTTCTCTCATCTCTCAATCTAATTTTTTTGCTATGCATCCATAGGTAGAGACCCTCTTTATTTATAGATGATTCCTATGACCCAATAAGTAGAGAACTTTTAATTCAAACATGCTTTGAATCAGTCCACTACTTATGAAAGGACATGACATATGGCACCCACAATACATCCACGCTCACACCCATGGGGGATGGCCCACAACCAGCACCATACTAGGTGCTGGTTGGCCATGATGTGAGAGAGTCTCAGTGAAAGTAGGACTCCTAAGATCTCATCTAAAAAGAATCCAATTCGAATCTAATTCAAAGCTGGTTCGAAATAATTTTGAAAGGCTGTCAATCCTAAACTCTTTAGGATTTTTGCATCAAGTCTAACTTAAAATTTTAAACTTAATTAAGTCTAATTAATTCAAATCTAATTTAAAATTAATCGATACTTAAATACAATCTCTTTTAGGCTTCATGGATCATTGATCAGAAATTGTTCATCCCCGAGATTGAACTTGAACCTCATGCATAGTGCTAGCTAGACATAGTCAACTCTTCAATCCCATTTGACCCATAACTTAATTATCAATCAAGTTAGTTTATATGTTCAATCAAGTCAAGTACTTCCAAATTGAACATATAAACATAGGCCAATACTTTTCTACATTATCTGACTTGTGTGCATGACTCCATAGGTTCAAACACTAAGCTGATAGCATAAGAATCGATTCCTGTACTAATCGAAGCTACCATCTAACAATGGTTTTTGATATTCGAAGAGGTTGAATTATTGTAAAAGAATATTATAAAATCTATGTATATGGTTACTGCATAATTCATCCCTTTGACCCTGAATGCTCTAGGATGATCTGGGTTTAACTATCAGCCCAGAGTGTTTCATCCACATTGTATTTCAACCTTTCAAATCTATCTCATAGATTACCCTAGCCAAGACTTTACTAAATTGAAATATAGTGTGCATCAACTCCTATAATCTAGAGGGGTCAATCCCATCTTGATTTACATACAGACTTCGCAAGTACTTGACTGTATCCAGTAGCCTTCTGTCATTGTATTAGAAGTCTAGATAGTTCGGTACCAAAGCACAGTGAGTTATTTCAAGTCACTATGGTGATCTCAGGTCTAAGGGATACTTACGTCCATATGCTTCACGAGCAGCTCTTGACAGTAGAATGCCCAGTAGGTGAGTCACTTGTTCAGTGATGATGTACTCCTATATCTCATCTGTATGCCATACCAGTGTCACCACACTCTTTGGTTAAGAGGACAACCAACTTATATGGCATACAATGACCTTTACTCGATAAACGTCATCATCCTATAATGACGTATCATTTGGTCGCGAACATATTTAAGAACTATACGATAAATCCTTTACTTATCGTTCACTAACATAGTTCTAAGGACTTCATCACAACATAAGAGTTCTACTAGGATGATGTAACTTTGTGATGAATAATATCAAAATAATTTTTATTTATCAATGAATAATTCATATACAAAGAAGAACTCAATTGTCACACGATTGATTTTAGGATACAATTCTCAGCAACTTCTACTTAGATTAAAGTCCATCAGGGCAGTATCTTATACCCATCTTCTATTTGAAGTCATCGAACTCTTTGATCCTGAGAGCTTTACTAAAAGAATCGATTAGATTTTTCTTTCCGTCGATCTTTTGAAGCTCGATGTCATCTCGATTCACGATCTCTCGTACCAGATGATAGCGGTGCAGAATATGCTTGGTGTGCTGGTGTGACGTTGGTTCTTTCGTTTGAGCTTGGCACCAGAGCTGTCACAATACAGTAGGACAGGGCCATCAATAGAAGGTGTAACTCCCAGTTCGGTGATGAATTTTCATAACCACACTGCTTCTTTGGCAACATCCGATGCAGCATTGTATTCCACTTCACAAACTGAATCGACCACAGTATATTGCTTGAAACTTTTTTAGCAAATAGCTCCTCCATTCAAGATAAATATATAGCCCGACATGCTTTTACTCTCGTCACAATCTAATTGAAAATTGAAATTAGTATATCCCACAAGTTTCAGGACAGTGTCTCTATAGATAAGATATTGATCTTTAGTATTTCTTAAATACTTAAAGATTGCCTTCGCAACCTTCCAATGGTTCTCACTTCGATCAAACTGGTACCTACTCACTACCCCTAGTGAATAAGCCACATCCAGTCTCATACATGGCATGGCATACATGATAGATCCCACCAATGAAGCATATGGTATTCTACTCACACTCTCTCTCCTCAGGGGTTGTCAGACAATCTTTCTTGGAGAGAGTAATTTTATGACCTATTGGAAGATAGCCTCTCTTAAAATTATTCATGTGGAACCGCTTCAACATGGTATCGATTTACGTAGATTGGGATAATCCAAGCAATTTTTTAGATTTATCCCTATAGATCTTCATCCCTAAGATACCGGATGCTTCTCCTAAATCTTTCATAGAGAACTGTGATGATAACCACAGCTTCACACTCTACAAAGTCAGAATGTTATTTTCTAGTCACAGCATGTCATCCACATACAGTACAAAAAAAATGACAATAGAATCAGTAGTCCATTTGTAGATGCAAGGCTCTTCTCCATTTCTAATGAAGTCATATGTTTTGATCACCTTATCAAAATGCATGTTCCAACTCCTAGACGCCTGCTTAGGTCCATAAATAGACCTATTTAGCTTGCACACTTTCAACTTGTCTGTGGATGTGAACCCTTCAAACTGTATCATATACACCTCTTCTTCTAGCTCTCCATTAAGAAAAATAGTTTTAACATCTATTTACCAGATTTCATAATCTAAGTATGCAGTGATAGCAAGTATTGTTGGAAAATATAGGTGATTTTATGCATGTATTTTAAAATTTTTTGAATTAAAATATAGCAAAAAATATCTAGATTAATCATATTAACCTAATATGCATATGATTTAATCATCAAATCATTATACTCTAGGATCTATGACATGATATGTTGCACATAAAATTTGAAAAACATAGAGGATAAAATCTGCATGCATGGATGTAAGCAGTAGATCAAATCTATAACTAATCTGAGTTTAGAACTCAATACTTGAGTGTGGATTGATGATCGTCACTGTTGAGAGACATGATAAATATGATCTTCATAGGTTGCTCACAGTCGTACACATGTCCGATCTCTACGGAAGGTCCACTCGAAGCTTCGATCTGATCGATCTTCTCGAGAATGCTAGTTTGCATGAAGACCATCTTCTTGACTGATCTGGATCTTTTCTTCAAATCTCTTAAACCTTTCAAAGGTTGAAGATGAACATCTAAAGGAGATGAGGATGTGAAAGAAAGATGGAGAAGAAATAATTTTTTCTCTTATTTTTCTATCTTCCCAAACCCTTGGTCCAAACCCTTGGATTTTTAGATCTTGCGCTCACCTAAAGAGAGAGGACTCTCCTCTCTTTTTTTTCATGCCATGAACCACACCCAAACCCCTTCACCATGGAGAACTCTTTCTCTTCTATCTCACATGCACAAGACAAAAAATAGATCCCTTTTATTTTAGCTTGTAAGGAGCAAGGGTGTTAAGAGTCCTAGGGATGTTGGACTCTATCAAGTTGTCGCCTCCTCTCACAAATCCACCATCCAAAAAATATGGGATGCCCCTTCTCATATTGTTGCATGGTAAATCAGTTCTCCAACTAATTTTCCATGATAAAAAATTCTTTTTTTTGGTTGCACAAAAGAAAAGAATAAAAGAAGAGGGTGCAAGGTCTTATAGATAATGTCAAACATTATCCATATGGTTACCAATTCAAATCATATTTGAACATACCATAAAAATCAGATTATTACCCATATTTGGATGTGAAAAAGGTAGGGTAGAGGACTCTTTTGTGTGAAGAAATCTCATGCAAAAGCTTATTTTAGCATGGAGAAAATTGGCGTCAAAAGTTGCGGTGCAAGGGAAGGAGTCCAACACTTCATGGACTCTTAATTTCCTTATTTGACTCCAAACCAAATCACATCTGGTTTAGTCCAAATAAGTAGATGAAACTCAATCTAATTAGATTTATAATTTTTTAATCAAATTTTAATCAAATTAAAAATTAATTGAACTAAAATTTTGATCAAATCAGGGATAATTCTCCCTCAATGATTAAGTCATCTCATAACCTAATCGAGTCAAACCTAATTGAATCTAATGCAATTAGATTTTATTTAATCCTCTTTGCTCAATCAAATTGAGCTAATCAGCAAACTAATTATCAATTAATCTTCTATTAATTCACTAACACTCAGTGAATAAATTTATTACAATATTTGCAAAAGATTAACCATCAATCAAATTGATGATTAAGTCCTTGAACGATTCTCAATCATTGATCAGCCAAATGATTAGTCAAAATTTTTTTTTTAATGTGACCCTATAGGTTTGAATCTAAATTGGTAGCATCAAAATAAATATTTAAACCAATTGATGTAACCATCTAGCAATGAAATCTGACGTCCGAATAGGTCGAATGAGGGCGAAGCAATATTCAAGAACCTACTGGCGTATGGTTGCCGTATAATTCATCTCTTTGACCCTAATGCCCAAGGAGACCTAGGGATTAACTATCAAATCTAGATAAGTCATTTACATTATATTTTAATCTTTCAAATCCATCACATGGATTATCTGAGCTCAGGTTTTGCTAAATTGAAATATATTGATACATTAACTCTTACTAGTTTGGAGGGGTCAATCCCATCTTGACTCACACACTGACTTAACAAGTATTTGACTGCACCCAAAAATCTTCTATCACTGAATTATAAATTTAGATAGTCTGACATCAAAATATAGTGAATTACTTATAAATCACCGTGGTGATCTCAAGTCGAAGGGATACTTATACCCATATCCTTCGCGAGCTACTCTTAACAACAGAGTGCTCCACAGTTGGTCACATTCAATGAGTTGTACACTTACATCTCATTTGCATGTCATACCAGTATCTCCACATCATTTGGTTATGTGGATAACCAACACATATGGCACTCAACAACCTACACTTGATATTGCTATTATCCTAGTAATAGCGTATCATTTGGTCGTGAACTAGTTTAAGGACTACACAATAAATCCTTCTTTATCAATCAAAGTAGTTCTAAGGACTTCATCATAATATAAGAGTTTGTTAGAAAATATAATCTTATAATGAAAAAGATTAAATAACTTTTATTATTAATTAATTCATATACATTTATAATTAACACAATCATCAAACGATTGGCTTTAGGATGCAATTCTCAATAACTCCCATTTGGACTAAAGCCAATCAGTATAGTATCATATACCCATCTTCGATTTATCATCTCAGAACTCCTAGATACCGAGGCTTTAGTAAATGGGTTTGTCAGATTCTCTTTTCATTGATCTTCTAAAGTTTGACATCACCTTTATCCATGATTTTTCGAATAAGATGGTAGTGATGCAAAATGCTTAGTAAGCTAATGGGACTTCGGCTCCTTGACATAAGCTATGGCTTCGGTGCTGTACAATATAGCAAGACTATCATTTGAGAGTGCCACTCTTAGCTTGCCAGTGAACTTATACAATCACATAGCTTCCTTGCAAGTATCGAATGCTGCAATGCATTCAGCCTCGCAATCGAATTGGCTATATTGCTCTGCTTGAAACTTTTTCAGTAGATTGCTCCATTATTTAGGATAAGGATGTCTTCCGACACATTCTTACTATTATTCTGTCCAACTAAAAACTGATGTCTTACTCTATAAGTTTTAAATCAGATTCTCCATAACTGAGTCACCAGTCTTAAGTATTTTTAAAATACTAGAGGATGACCTCCCAGTGATTCTCATCCAGATCTTGCAGGTATCCACTTTTTACCCTAGTGAGTATACCATATCCTGTCTCATACATAGTGTACATGATAGAATAAATTCTACTCATAAACACTCTATGTATATAGACTAGGATAACCTAAGCAGGCTCTTAGATCTATCTCTATAGATCTTCATCCTTAAGATGAGGGATGCTTTTTCTAAGTCTTTTATGAAAAATAATAATAACAGTGAAACCTTTATTTTCTATAATGTAAGGAATATCATTTTTGATTAAAAAAATTTCATTCACATATAAAACAAAAAATACACTCACAGAATTATTAATCCATTTATATTTACAAGGTTCTTCTTCATTCTCAATGAAGTCATGCATTTTGATCACATGTCAAAATGCATGTTCCAACTCTGAAAAATTTTAGCATTGCCATAGGAGAAAATATCTTGCTATGGTCAATACCATAATATTAACAATATCCTTAGACAATCAGTCAGGCTTTGTAGGTCTCCACCTTCTCGTCTGCGCTATTCTAATCCTATTGAAGATCCACTTACACTCTATGGGCTTTACCTTTTTGAGTGGATCAATGAGTGTCCATATACCGTTGATCATTATGGACTCCATTTTGGATTTTATGGCTCCAAACCATTAATCGAAGTCGGACCTCTACATGACATCCATGTAGATGATCAAATCCTTATTATTCTCATTAAGTTTAACAGGATCATGTCTCAGATCTAGATACTAAAGTGTCTATTCGACGGATGGGGTACTCTATTGGATCCCCTTAATGGTGCCTCTATAATGGGTTTTGGGTTTCATGTAATCAAATTTGATTCTATGGGTTCACTAGATTGTATCGATTCTTCTACCTGTTGAACTTCATAAGTTCCACATTAAAAGCATCAGTTCCTTCATCAAGATACTCTTTTTCTAAAAGAAATACCGAATAACTCTTGTTCTTTAGCAAGATAGAAGTTATATCTCTTAGATTCTTTGAGGTATTCTACAAAATAATACATACAGGATTGAGATCTAGGCTAATCGGTCTACAAATGTTGGACATAAAACAAACACTTCCAAATCTTAAGGTAAGGTAAGAAAGTATCGATTTATGCCTAGTCCATATCTCATATGGAGTATTTTCAATTGATTAATTCAAAATCTAGTTGAGAACATGACAAGTAGTCTTAAGAGCATAACCCTAAAAGGAGACCGACAGACTTGTAAACCCCATCATAGATCGAACTATATCTAACAAAGTCGATTCTAATAAGAGAGAATCTCATTCTCTTCTAGATATATCAAAAAACTCATCGAAAAGGCATTCTCCTCAGTCTAACCAAAGAGTTTCAATGATCTTCTCAGTTTGTTTCTCTATATTTTTAAGAAATTATTTGAACATTTCAAATAATCTAAAATTATGACAAACATGTTTGTAGATCCAATACATCAATATGTACCAGACTCAGAACAACATTGATTGATTCATCTTTTCAAACAAAAGGTGACTTGGTCATCTTACTAAAGAGATAGGATTGACAGATTGACAATGATTTACAATCATTGACTTCGAAAATTATCTCCTATTGATCATATTTTTACTTATATGACCGAGCCTCTTGGTCTGACCGAAGAGTTTCAATGCTCTTCTCAGTTTGTTTCTCTATCTTTTTAAGAAATTGTTTGAACATTTCAAATAATCCAAAATTATGGCAAACATGTTTGTAGATCCAATACATCAATATGTACTAGACTCAGAACAACATTGATTGATTCATCTTTTCAAACAAAAGGTGACTTGATCATCTTACTAAAGAGATAGAATTGATAGATTGATAATGATTTACAATCATTGACTTCGAGAATTATCTCCTGTTGATCCTATTTTTACTTATATGACCGAGTCTAAATTATCAAAGATAGGCTTACATGACATTATCTACTCTAAGAAGTTTATTTATTGTGTACAGTATACTAACAGGCTGTGACTATATTTTTTTAGTTGTCCATCATGATTTTGATATCATTCATAATGATATCACAAAAATCATTGGATAGTAGTGACAATCATTAAAATGACATTGTTAGAATTGAAAATAGATTCAAAAATTCTTAAAGCTAGAATTAAAATATATTTTTTAATTTCAACATTCAGGAATCTTTTGCTGTTTCCAATCTTTCTACAATCTGAAGTCGTTGCAACAATTTACATTGACTTTCGATATCCAATATCCAGATTGTAGTTTCATAGATAGAGAAATCATAAGGTATTATCATATAAGTATCTTATCCAGCAATCATTTACTGATTTCTCTTTTTTAGCCTATTCGGATCAAGGAATTCTACCAGACTAGGTTAACCTTAGACTCTTTTATCAGTTCAGACTCATCAGTCCAAGCATGATTCTCTTGTATCTTCTTTTTCTTTTCTTTCTCAAAAGATTGTTGCCTCACTGAAGATACATCTTTAGAGGTGCGAAAGAACTCTTTCAATATTTGAAAGATTTTCTCCCATTGAGTATCATTGAATTTACAACTAAATTCGTGTTCTTCACTGCTCTCAAAAATACCACACAGTGATACTATCATTTGGCCACTTCTGATAAGTACCTTTGATCGCATCATGTATGTTGGATGTGGGAACATTAGGTGCTAGATCCATAATCATATATAAGATCCATTCATGCTCTAGAACTATTTGCAACTTTCGATACCATCTATCAAAGTTAGGTCCTATAAATAAGTTACTACCAAACAGTGAACGGAGCAACGGACATCTAGCCATAACTGAAAGAAAAATACAATACCTCTATATTTATGAATTGGTTAAGCTTAAAGATTTGAACTTTAATCTAAAGATTCTTTCACTATTTTATACGAATTGATAGCCTCTACCTCTAATTCGAAAAATTATCTTAATTCTTTAGCGGGTACTAGAATCTACATAGATTGTATACAGATCTGAGTATGGCTCGACCAACCTATATGTATCTATGGGTAGATTCTCAATCAATTATTTTTTCAAATAATTTTTAGTAATTAATTTTACCTTAGGTTTCATTTCAGTAGGCGATGGGCCTCCACTGAAAGTCCTGATTAGGTCCAACCATTAACATGAATCTACTCAGTGATTCTAACTAATAAATAATTAGATCCGAGTATGGCTAGAGCAACCCAACCATTCATCAAATAGTATATTAGAGTCATCATATGATAAATGATAATTTCATTATTCGGAGAAACATTAGACAGATGGTGCCTGTAATGTCAATCAGAAATAATAGACCCATTACCATTTATCTTAATGGGAGATTATGATCTAGTTATCACCATAACTAGCTCATTTTATGGATCTAATTATTTAGAAAATTTAATTTATGAATTTAAAAAAAAAGAAGAGATCAATCAGTAAACTATAATCCTCCCACTGATGTCATCAGGTCATTAAATTGGATTAGGGTCATACTGGTTGAAATGGTACCTAGATCAGTCATACTGATCAACCTTAATGGTATAGATAAATCGAATCACTTAGCAGTCTAATCAAGACATAATCCATCAAATTGATCAGGTAAGTGACATCGATGGGAGGATATGCTAAGCTTGCCTTAGACACCATCAAAATGATCAGGTAAGCCGCTTCCAATTAAAAACCATCGGTTGAAATATCAAACTTATCTTAAATATCAATTGGTTAATTAGTTTTGATCTGACTAGCCTAATGATTCGGGTTCAACCACTGAGCTATAATCAAGATCCATTTGGTCTAATCAAAGATATAGACTTGATCGTCTACAACTATTGTATTGGTTCTAGAGAAATTCTGATCTAATCTTATTCAATATTTGATTAGATTTAATCAATTTCTTTACATCGTCTATTAATTCTTTGATTCTAACCTTAGGTCTAACCTAATTAAGAGGACCTGATTTGAGCTAATCCATACCTCTATGTTTTATACAATGTCATTAGATCTTAAATCACAATTCTAGATCTAATTGATTTTATACTTAATTCTTAATTAAGTTTCAGCATCAACATGAGTTTAGGTTAAGATTTGAATAATTTCAACTTTACATTTTGTAAATAATTTATAATAAATTTTATGTAAAAATTTTTTATTCTGAAATTAGGTCGACTCAATCAACATTGAGTCTGCTACATAAGGAGACTGGATCAACTCAATTCAAAACTGGGTCGGCTCAGTAATTATGCGAGCACGATCCAAGAAGTTTCGAATCTGAAAATCTTGTATAATTCTAAAATAAAATCAATTATAAATACCATTTTAGATCATATCTAAATTTTTTATGATTTGAGATTTTATTTTTTTATGATTAAAATAATTTTAATTATATAGATTAGATGTTTTATTTTTCATACAACCTTGTATCACGTATTACAAACCTAAGGCTTCAAGATCTAGGATTTTGCAAAAAAATGAGTTCTTCCTTTCGTATTCTTTTTCATGAGATTTAATAACATGGAATCCCTACACACCATAAGAGTACCCCATTGAATGAGAAGAGAGGGCTTTTAAACCCTTCTTGCTCCTATGACTGGACGGTCTGGTGATCAATCCCATCCAAGTACTTGCTAATCGAATTATCTAATCTAATCACATATCATATACGCTTGAATTTAGATATAATCTAAATTACATCAGATCTAATCATAATCTTAGATTACATCTAAATCAGATCATAAATATCATATGCAATATATAAAATCAGATTTTATCAAAGATCAGTACAAACTAGGACAATCTGTTCATTGTAGGAGGTAAACCCTACAGCAAGACAACCTTATTTCAGTTTGTATGATCCACCATTAATTAAATTTTAATCTAAAATATCACATATCAGATCTAAATAAAATTAAATTTTAGATTTAATATACACATATAACATGTCATATCGAACCTGGCTCTGATACCACTATTGAAAAGCGTAGGCGATTTTATGTACGTATTTCAAAATTTTTTGAAATAAAATACAACAGAAAGTATCTAGACTAATCATATTAATCTAACATACATATGATCTAATCATCAAATCAATCTACTCTAGGATCTATGATATGATATGTTGCACATAAAATCTAAAAAATATAGAAGATAAAATCTGCATGCATAGATGTAAGCAGTAGATCAAATCTACAACTAATCTGAGTTCAGAACTTAATATCTGAGTACGGATCGATGATCATCACTACTTAAAAATATGATAATGATGATTCTCACTAGTTGCTCATAGCCGCATACATGTTCGGCCTCTACAAAAGGCCACTCGAAGCTCCAATCTGATTGATCTTCTCGAGAATGCTAGTTCGCACGAAGACCATCTTCTTGACTAATTTGTATCATTTTTTTAAATCTCTCAAACTTTTTGAAGATTAAAGATAAACATCTGAAGGAGATGAGGATGTGAAAGAAAGATGAAGAAGAAATAATTTTTTCTCTTATTTTTCTCTCTTTCCAAACCCTTGGTCCAAACCCTAGGGTTTTTAGATCTTGTGCTCACCCAAAGAGAGAGGACTCTCCTATCTTTTTTTCATGCCATGAACCATGCCCAAACCCCTTCACTATGGAGAACTCTTTCTCTTCTATCTTACACACACAAAACAAAAAATAGATCTCTTTTATTTTAGCATGCAAGGAGCAAGTGTGTTAAGAGTCATAGGGATGTTGGACTCTATCAAGTTATCGCCTCCTCTCACAAATCCACCACCCAAAAAATATGGGATGACAATCCTCATATTTTTTATAATAAATCTATTCTCCAACTAATTTTCCATAGTAAAAAATTCCTCTTTTTGATCGCACAAAAGAAAGGAATAAAAGAAGTGGGTGCAAGGTCTTATAGATAATGTCAAATATTATCCATATAGTTATCAATTCAAATCATATTTGAACATACCATAAAAATTAGATTATTATCCATATTTGGATGTGAGAAAGGGAGGGTAGAGGACTCTTTTGTGTGAAAAAATTTCATGCAAAAACTCATTTTAGCATGGAGAAAATTGGCATCAAAAGTTGTGGCGCAAGGGAAGGAGCCCAACACTTAATGGACTCTTAATTTTCTTATTTGACTTCAAACCAAATCACATCTGGTTTAGACCAAATAAATAGATAAAATCCAATTTAATTAAGTTCATAATTTTTTAATCAAATTTTAATCAAATTAAAAATTAATTAAATCAAAATTTTGATCAGATCAAGGACAATTCTTCCTTAGTGATTAGGTCATCTCATAACCTAATCGGATTAAACCTAATTAAATCTAATTAAATTAGATCTTATTTAATCTTCTTTACTCAATCAAATCAAGCTAATCAATAATCTAATTACTAATTAATTTTTTATTAATTCACTAACACTCGATGAATAAATTCATTGCAACTTTTGTATAAGGTTAACCATCAATCAAATTGATGATTAAGCCCTTGAACGATTCTCATTCGTTAATCAGCCAAATGATCAGTCAAAATTTTTTTTTGAGTATGACTCCATAGGTTCGAATCTAAGTCGGTAGCATAGAAATAAAATTTTAAATTAATCGATATAACCATCTAGCAATGGGACTCAATATCTGGGTAGATCGAATGATGGTGAAGCAATATTCAAGAATCTACTGGCATATGGTTGCCATATAATTCATCTGTTTGACTCTAATGCTTAAAGAGACCTAGAGTTTAATTGTTAAATCCAAATAAGTCATTCACATTATATTTTAATCTTTTAAATTCATTACATAGATTATCCAAGCTCAGATTTTGCTAAATTAAAATACATTGATACATTAACTCCTACTAATTCGGAGGGATCAATTCTATCTTGACTCATGCACCGACTTGACAAGTACTTGACTATACCCAAAAATCTTCCATCATTGAATTATAAATTTAGATAATCTGACATCAAAATATAGTGAGTTGCTTGCAAGTCATCATGGTGATATAAAGTTAGAGGGACACTTATATCCATACCCTTCACAAGCTACTCTTGACAGTAGAGTGTTCTACAGTTAGTCACATTCAATGAGATGTACTCCTACATCTCATTTGCATGCCATACCAGTATCTTCATACTATTTGGTTATAAGGACAACCAACACATATGGCACTCAATGGCCTACACTTGATATTGCTATCATCTTAGTAATAGTGTATCATTTAGTCATGAACCAGTTTAAGGACTACAAGATAAATCCTTCTTTATCGATTAAAGTAGTCTTAAGGACTTCATCACAACATAAGAGTTTGTTAGAAGATATAACTTTATGATGAAAAAGATCAAATAACTTTTATTATTGATTAATTCATATACATTTATAATTAGCACAATCGTCAAATGATTTGCTTTAAGACATAATTTCCAACAAGCATAATCCGGATGGACTTGAGCTTTGTCACGAGAGAGAACATCTCGTCATAGTCAATACCATAATGCTGATAATAATTCTTAACAACTAGATGGACTTTATAGGTCTTTACCTTTCTGTTCGCTCTTCTTTTACTCTTAAAAATCTATTTATACCTTATGGGTTTTATCCCTTCGAACGGATCAACTAGTGTTGATACACCATTGATCTCCATGGATTCCATCTCAGACTTCATAGCCTCAAGCATTTCTAGGAGTCAGACCTTTGCATGGCTTCCATATAGGTGATCGGATCCTCATCATTCTCATCATTTGATGGGGTCACCATCATGGATTAAGAAATTATAGTATCTATCCGACTGATGCGGTACTCTATCGGATCTCCTTAATGGCATCTCTACTGATTTCAGATTTGATTCTTCAATCAAATTTAATTCTGTATGTATCGATCCTTCTACCTCTTGAACTTTATCAAGTTTAATTTTACAGGCATTAGCTCCTTCTCTAAGAAACTTCTTTTTCAAAAAGATAGCCTTGCTGTTGTCAAACACCTTTTGCTCTACAGTGAGGAAGAAGTAGTACCCTTTAGTTTCTTTTGGATACCCTACGAACAAGCATCTATCAGACTTATGTCCAAGCTTATCTGTCTTTAAATATTTGACATAAGCTAGACACCTTTAGATGCTAAGGTGTGAGAGCACTGGCTTACGTCCAGTCCATATCTCATATAGAGTTTTATCGATAGACTTGCTCGGCACTTTATTCGAAATGTTGTAGATAATTTCTAGAGTATATCTCTAAAAGGAGATTGACAGACTCACAAAGTCCATCATGGATTGGACCATGTCTAACAAGGTTCGATTTCTTTTTTCAGACACTCCGTTATGCTGTGGTATTCTAGGAGTTCACTGTGAGAGAATCTCATTCTCTTTCAGATATGTCAGAAAGTCACTGGTGAGGTATTCACCTCTTCGATTTGATCAAAGAATCTTAATACTCTTCTCAATTTATTTCTCTACTTTAGTACAGAATCATTTGAATATTTCAAATGATTCTGACTTATGCTTTATAAGATAGATATACCCATACCTCGATAGGTCGTTTGTAAACATAATGAAGTAATAGTATTCTCCTCTGACACTTATATTCATATATCCGCATACATCAATATGTATTAGACTTAAGACATCATTGGCTCTTTCATCTTTTTTCTTAAAAAGTGACTTAGTCATCTTACCAAGTAGACAAGATTTGTAGGTAGGTAATGATTCACAATCATCTATTTCAAGAACACGTTCCTTGATCAACTTGTCAATTCTACTTTTGTTCACATGACCAAGCCTACAATGCCAAAGATAGGATTCACTGACATTATCTAATTTAGGGTGTTTACTGACTATGCACATTACACCAATAGATCGTGATATTATGTATATATCATATCTTAATTGTCCACACATAATTGCAGCATCATTTATAATGATATCATAAAAATCATCTTTTATTATAAACTTGAAACCAAGTTTAGCCCAAAGGCCTACAGAGATGACATTCATCAAAAAGAAAGGATAATAATGATAGTCATCTAATATGACTCTACTGAACTCGAAGACAAGCTGCAAAGTTTTCAACGCCAGAACTGGAATGAGGCTTCCATCTCTAACATTCAGGAACCACTCGTCCTCTCGAAATCTCCTACTTACCTGTAGTCCCTACAATGAATTGTATATATTAATCAAACTTTTGAGATCTAAAACCCATGTAGTAGTATCATAAACAGAAAAATTATAAGGAGTTATCATATAAGTACCTTGTGAAACAACTGTTTGCTTCTTTCTTTTGTTCTTAGGCCTGTTTGAGTCAAGGGTGGCTATGTAAGTAGGATAATTTCTCTTCCAATGATCCAGCTTCTTACAAAAGAAGCATTCTACCTGGCTCTTATCAACTTTTGATATTTTACTCTACTTAGGATTGGTGGCATGGGGTTTCTGCACCTTCTTCTTCTTTTCTTTCTTAGAAGATCGATGACCTGTAGATGAACCTCCCACTAAATTCACCAGCTCCTTTTGAAGCTGGTGGTTCTTCTCAAAAGTCTACAGTATCCCTAGCAAATCGTAGTAGTTCACTACAGGCTTTGTCATTCTGTAATGACTGAAAAAAGATAGGTAGAATTTCAGTAGTGAGTTGAGGATAGCATCCTTATCTAATTGTTCATGCAATGGAAAGCCAGATTTGCTTAGGCATTCAATCTGCTCAATCATATAAAGTACATGATTGGTGACTGAAGCTCTCTCTTATAAATGAGTATTGAATACTGCGCAGGAGGTTTTGTGTCTCTCTACATCCTCAGGGGTACCGAAAAACTCATTCAACATTTGAATGATCTGCTTAGGCTGTGCATCCTCAAACTTATGGCTAAGTTCGTCATTCATAGCTATCCTCATCATACAATGAACAGTCGTTTGGTCATTGAGCCACTTCATATAAATATCTATCATGGCACGAGGAGCATTGGTAGCATGTTCTTCAGGTGCCTCATCCGTAAGCATGTATATAGAATCCTCTTGTTCTCTAAGATGATCTTCAACTTTTGATACCAGCTATCGAAGTTGGATCCTATGAGCTTGTCATTGTCCAACAGTATACAGAGGGATAGTATGTTGGCCATAGCTAAAAGAAAAAATAAAAGTCTATTAGTATATGAATTACTTTTTAATCTCAAAGATATGGACTTTAGTCTAAAGGTTCTCCCACTATTTTGTATGAATTGGTAGCCTCTATCTTCAATTTGAGAAATTACATTAATTTCTTAGTGGATGCTAGAATCCACACAAACTACATTCGGGCTCGAGTGTGGCTTGGCCAATCCTAGTGCATCCATAGGTAGGTTCATAATCAATTATTTCTTCAAACAACTTCTAGCAATTAGATTTTACCCCAGGCATCCCTTCAGTAGGCATGTGATTTCTCTACTGAAAATTCTGATTAGGTCCAACCATTAACATGATAACACAAAGTGCATCCAACAAATGGATGTCCAGGCCTGAGTGTGGCTCAGCCAACCTGAGCATTGATCTGAAGGTACAATAAAATGGTCATATAATGAATGACAATTTCAATGTTTAATAGACACCTGGCGTGTGACACCTCCAATGCCTATTTAGAATATTAGACTCATTATCATGCACATTAATGGGAGGCTATGAACAAGTTATCACCATAACTATATCATTTTATGGACCTAATAATTTAAAAAATTTAATTTTATTGATCTGAGAATAAGAAAAAAAATTGACCTGCAAGCTATAAATCCTCCAACTAACTTCATCAAGTCATATAAAGGATTAGACACAAGCTGATCCAAAGATACCTAAATCAGTCACACTGATTAACCTTGATGGCATGGGTCAGCTTGAATCGACTAGTGACCTAATCAAAATATAATCTACCATGTTGGTCAGGTAAGTGAGATCAGTGGGAGGGATGTGCCATTAACTCGCCATAGATGCATCTAGGTAAGTAGCTCCTAATTAAAAATCACTTGATCAAATCTGCCAAACTTATCTTAGATATCAATTAGTTAATTAGTTTCGATTTAGTTCACCAGAAGATTTGGGCTCAACCACGAAGCCATGATCATGGTCCATTTATTAGGGTCAAAAATATAGATGATCAAATTTTAAATATTGAGGTTGATCTAGAGAAATTCTGACATAATCTAATTCAACATTTGATTAGATTTAACTAATTTCTCTACTTGGTCTATATATATTTCTAACCCTAGGTCTAACCTATTAGAAGTGTTGGTGCAGAATTCCATTGAAGTCGGAGAAGCTGGAGCTGGGATGACTGCGGCCGCCTTCGGGACCTGCAAAGAAAGTCTAAACCAGAGTTGGGGGTGCTCCGACAAGACCCTCCGACGCTCAAGTCAGTACTTTGCTTCAACAAAAATGGAGTGCTCGAGCAGAAATTTTGGCAGAGTTTCGAGATAGAGATACCAGCTTAGAGAAGAACGTGCCTGGGGGTTCCTTATTTATAGATAGAGGGTGTAACTGACCGACAGTGACATCTGTAACCGTCTGATAGTGGACCGCTCAGAGCTGCGTGGAGTTTGTTATAGAGAGTAGTGGCGTCAGGGGTCATTCAAGGCCATGTGGAGCTTGTTGCAAAGAGTGGAGTGGTGTCCATTGTCGGGACTTGCTAGAGAGTGGTGGAGCTGCATGAAATCCGTTGCAGAGAGTGGAGCAAGAGGGCGGCTCTTGTCGCGACTCGTCAGAGAGTGGAGGAGCTGCATGGAATCCATTGTAGGGAGTGGAGCAGGAGGGCGGCTCTTGTCGTGACTTGTCAGAGAGCTCGGATCCATCGGCTGGAGCTTGGTTGGGACATCTGATGGAGTGGAATGACTTTCTATTATTGGTCTGGGAGAAGCTCGGATGTCCCCGAAGCTGCTGACGAGTCTACTGTTGTCGGGTAGTGTTATAGCCCAAACCAATTCAGCCCAGTAAAAAAAAAAAAAGCCCAAAACGAAAAAAAAAAAACAGAGTAAAAATCAGAAAGAAGACTCCCGATAGGAGTCTTCTTCTCCGACGAGACCCAAGCATATTAGGAGTCCTAGGACCTCTCAAAATCCTAGGACCCTCTATAAGAAGGTCTCTTCCCTCTCCTTAGAACCGACCATCGGCTTCCTCCCTCTCTCTTTCTCCCCGTTTTTCTCAAACAAAGCCGCAGACATTGTTGGATTTCTCATCGTGATTTCTCGTCGGTGAGATCACCGGAGGCCGGGGTGAGCCTTCCCTTCTTTCCTCTTTTCCTTCCCTTTCTTTCTGTATTTTTGCTTGAGGCTGCCGGCGACGAGTATCGCCGATTCTCGATCGAAAAAGAGACTCTATTTTTGGGCCTCTTTTTCCTTGAATTTTCTGACGTCGGCGATCGTAATCGACCGCCGGCCATGCTCCTCCATAACCGGGGGACCAGCCTTCCTCTACCGCCAGCCTCCGCCACGACGGCCGCGGCCTGAACGGTCGGCCAATGAAGGACCACGCCGGTCCTCTGTTCCGGTGCGGGAAGGGCCAAGAAGAAGAAGAAGAAAAAGAAGAAAAGGAAAAGAAAAAGAAGAAAAAGAAGAAAAGGAAAAGAAAAAAAAAAAGAAAAGAAAAGAAAAGAAAAGAAAAGAAAAGAAAATAAATGAATAAATAAATAAATAAATAAATAAATATATATTTATATATATATATAAATAAATAAATATATATATATATATATGTATATATATATATGTATAAATAAATAAATAAATAATTAAAATAAAAAAAATGATGAAAGAGAGAGTTTCTCTCTCTTCTCTCTCTTCTTTCAATCTGAACCCTGATTTTCTCTCCCTAGAATTAGACTTTCTCTCTCCACTTTCTCTCTCTAAAATTTTCTCTCTCTAGATTGTTTCTCTCTCTTGATGGATTTCTCTCTCTCTAAAGTTATTCCTCTAGGATTAGCGAAGTGTAAGGCTTCATCTGATGATTTTGATCGAGTTTAGGGAAGAGTCTGATTTTAAGTGAGGTTTTGATTTTGAGATTTATTAGATTTAATTTTGAATTAAAATTAATATAAAAATATAATTTTGGATAATAGGCATGGAAGAATCTCCTAGAAGTTAGTCGATTTATTCATTTCAGTGCTTCATGAAAGGTAAGTAATGAATCATCTTCTCGAGATATTTCATATTTATTCTGAAAATAAATAATTATTCTCTGAAATTATGCATGAATTATGAATTATGTTTTGAAAGAAAGTGCTTTTGAAATATTATGGTATGTCGATTATGCACATGTTCAGTGAATTATTTATGGTACATTATGATACAAAGTATTTTGATACAGATCAAATTTTTGCTCTTAGCCTAACTATGTTTCAGTGGGCCCCGCTAATGGGGATTATATGTTGGTACTTTGCGGACCCTGCCAGTGGGGGTTGTGCGCTGGTGTTTATGGACCCTGCTAGTGGGGGTTGTGCGCTGGTGTTTGTGGACCCTGCCAGTGGGGGTTGTGCGCTGGTATTCTATTGCACTGGTATTCTGTGGACCCCGCCAATGGGGGTTAAACGTTGGTCATAGTCGAGGCTGTTGAGTTACGAGTGTTTTGAATCGAATCAGATTTATGATTATATTATATGTGAATATTTGAAAAATATTTGATTTGTATCATATCAGCATGAAATATACTCTTATATTTATTTGCAACATTATTCTTGAAAATTATATAATATCTGAAATATCTGGTAGAGATGCTTGTTACTTACTGGGCTGTCTAGCTCATTACCTTTCTTTCTATTTTTCAGATTCAGATAATTAATTTCGAGCGTGGGAAGAAATATTGGGACATAACTTTTAGAGGCGAGATTTAGCATTGTTAACTTCATTGAATTTATATTTATTATTTTCATAAAATTTTATTGGATGTAAGACATTTGATTTAATTACTTGAATTACAGTTGAATAATAATTATTTGAATTTATTCCACTGCGATGCATTGATATCGTGATGAGATGCCTTGCATGCTTATGGAGAGAGTTCTTCATAAGTATGCGGCGGTTACCATGACCCTCGATTCACAATCTCGGGTCGGGGGCGTGATAATTAATATGGTATCAGAGCATAAGTGGATAAATTATGACACATAGAATTTGACATAGTATGAGTGTAGGTGGGTAAACATTAGGAATATTGGGATGTTAAAGTATGAGCATCATAATAAACCCATCCTAACAAATAGATAAATGAATCTAATAAAGTTTTACTACTATAAGGTTACCATGCCTCCCCGTAGAATGACAAGAACTACTCAAGGAATTGCAAGAGAGACATCACAACCATGGGATGGTAGCACTCCTCATCTGACCAGTGGCACCCCTCAGGAGGAGGGAGTCATAGATCCTAATGGGAGTGCTTCGAGAGCACGTCAAGAACCAGATATGGCTCAGTTAATGCAGACCCTAATCAGGATGGTACAAGCACAACAACAAATACAGCAGCAAATGCTTGAACAACAGCAGATACAATGAGATACACAACAACATCAGCATCCACCACCACAACATGGAGAGCAACCAGTACAACGGAACAACATTTTAGAATTTAAAAAGCTTGCTCCTCCAGCTTTCAAGGGGACTACTGAACCTTTGGAGGCTGATAACTGGATAATGGAGATGGAGAAGGCCTTCGCTGTCCAAGAGTGTCTTGATGAAGAAAAGATTCGATATGCAACTTATTTACTACAAGGAGAAGCATACAACTGGTGTCAGCGACTACAGCGCAAGCATGAACAAGACGGCGAAATACTTACTTGGGAAAGATTTTGGATTGCATTCTATGATCAGTATTTTCCTCAGAGTATAAGGATCTAGAAAGAGCAAGAGTTTATTTATTTGAAACAAAAGGGTATGAGTGTGACTGAATATGAAGCAAAATTTGCAGAGTTAGCAAAATTTGCTCCGAGATTAGTGGATGGTGAGCAAGAACGTGTTCACAAGTTTGAGATGGGACTGAGAACTGAGATTCGAAAACAAGTGGTTCCATATGAATTGATAACTTATGCCGATGTGGTAAACAAAGCACTGATAATTGAAAGGAAAGTCAATGAAGAACGCATGGAAAAGGAAAGAAGGCAAAGAAAGAGAGCACAATCAAATGATACACAAGGGCAGAATAATAAAAACATCAAAAGATCAGCTAAGGAAGCAGTAGACAATAAGACTCAACAGATTGATGGTGAGCCATGCTCCAGATGTGGCAAAAATCATGCAGACAAAGATTGCTATTGGAATACAGGTGTTTGTTTCAAATGTGGTCAGATGGATCATAAAATTTCTAGCTGCCCGCTAAATACTGAAAATCAAGCTGGCAAAAGAACTCATGAAGGACAACATAAGGGTGGCGGACAGATTTCTAAAACCCAGGGAAGAGTTTATGCGCTTACTCAACAGAATCCACAGGCTTCCAATACAATGGTGACAGGTATGAAAAATTTCGAGGATGAAATTTCTTTTTAGGGGTGAAGAATGTTATAGCCCAAACCAATTCAGCCCAGTAAAAAAAAAAAAAAGCCCAAAATGAAAAAAAAAAAATAGAGTAAAAATCGGGAAGAAGACTCCCGATAGGAGTCTTCTTCTCCGACGAGACCCAAGCATATTGGGAGTCCTAGGACCTCTCGAAAACCTAGGACCCTCTATAAGAAGGTCTTCCTTCTCCTTAGAACCGACCATTGGTTTCCTCCCTCTCTCTTTCTCCCCGTTTTTCTCAAACGAAGCCGCGAACATTGTTGGATTTCTCGCCGTGATTTCTCGCCAGTGAGATCATCGGAGGTCGGGGTGAGCCTTCCCTTCTTTCCTCTTTTTCTTCCCTTTCTTTCTGTATTTTTGCTTAAGGCTGCCGGCGACGAGTATTGCCGATTCTCGATCGAAAAAGAGACTATTTTTGGGCCTCTTTTTCCTTAAATTTTCTGACATCGGCGATCGTAATCGACCGCCGGCCATGCTCCTCCATAATCGGGGGACCAGCCTTCCTCTGTCGCCGGCCTCCGCCACGGCGGCCGCGGCCTGAACGATCGGCCAATGAAGGACCACGTCGGTCCTCTGTTCCGGTGCGGGAAGGGCCAAGAAGAAGAAGAAGAAAAAGAAGAAAAGGAAAAGAAAAAGAAGAAAAGGAAAAGAAAAAAAAAGAAAAGAAAAGAAAAGAAAATAAATGAATAAATAAATAAAAAAATAAATAAATAAATAAATATATATATATATAAATAAATAAATAAATAAATAAATATATATATATGTATATATATATATGTATAAATAAATAAATAAATAATTAAAATAAAAAAATGATGAAAGAGAGAGTTTCTCTCTCTTCTCTCTCTTCTTTCAATCTGAACCCTGATTTTCTCTCTCTGGAATTAGACTTCCTCTCTCCACTTTCTCTCTCTAAAATTTTCTCTCTCTAGGTTGTTTCTCTCTCTTGATGGATTTCTCTCTCTCTAAAGTTATTCCTCTAGGATTAGCGAAGTGTAAGGCTTCATCTGATGATTTTGATCGAGTTTAGGGAAGAGTCTGATTTTAAGTGAGGTTTTGATTTTGGAATTTATTAGATTTAATTTTGAATTAAAATTAATATAAAAATATAATTTTGGATAATAGGCACGGAAGAATCTCTTAGAAGTTAGTCGATCTGTTCATTTCAGTGCTCCGTGAAAGGTAAGTAATGAATCATCTTCTCAAGATATTCCATATTTATTCTGAAAATAAATAATTATTCTCTGAAATTATGCATGAATTATGAATTATGTTTTGAAAGAAAGTGCTTTTGAAATATTATGGTATGTCGATTATGCACATGTTCAGTGAATTATTTATGGTACGTTATGATACAAAGTATTTTGATACAGATCGGATTTTTGCTCTCAGCCTAACTATGTTTCAGTGGGCCCCGCCAATGGGGATTATACGTTGGTACTTTATGGACCCTGCCAGTGGGGGTTGTGCGCTGGTGTTTGTGGACCCTGCCAGTGGGGGTTGTGCGCTGGTGTTTGTGGACCCCGCCAGTGGGAGTTAAACATTGGTCATAGTCGAGGCTGTTGAGTTACGAGTGTTTTGAATCGAATCAGATTTATAATTATATTATATGTGAATATTTGAAAAATATTTGATTTGTATCATATCAGCATGAAATATACTCTTATGTTTATTTACAATATTATTCTTGAAAATTATATAATATCTGAAATATCTGGTAGAGATGCTTGTTACTTACTGGGCTGTCTAGCTCATTACCTTTCTTTCTATTTTTCAGATTCAGATAATTAATTTCGAGCGTGGGAAGAAATATTGGGACAGAGCTTTTAGAGGCGAGATTTAGCATTGTCAACTTCATTGAATTTAGATTTATTGTTTTAGTAAAATTTTATTGGATGTAAGATATTTGATTTAATTACTTGAATTACAGTTGAATAATAATTATTTGAATTTATTCCGCTGCGATGCATTGATATCGTGATGAGATGCCTTGCATGCTTATGGAGAGAGTTCTTCATAAGTATGCGGCGGTTGCCATGACCCTCGATTCACAATCTCGGGTTGGAGGCGTGACAGATAGCTTAGGCGCTGATACTATAGGTGGGAGTCACCTGCTGTAGAAGCTTGGATAGAGACTTTTCGTTGGCGAAGTCCGTCTGGGATTCGCCCGATGTGGAAACTCGCCTGAAGATGATCCATTGGGGAAGTTCGATTTTATGAAGGATCTGGTGGAGGGTCGGCCGGTGATGGACTTCGAATGGCGTTGGGGAGGTTCGGCAGACATCGGAGGCGATCGGTTGTTGTAGGAATCCAGCTGTTGGAGCCCGATCGTTGTAGAAAATCATCCAATATCCAACCGCTATGGAGGTTCGGTCAAAGTCTGGTTCTTGTAGAAGGCTGAAAGGAGACCGCTTATTGTAGAAGCTCGATCGAAGGTCAGTTGTCATGGGAGCTCGGAGTAGCGACCTGGTCGATGAGTCCTGTCCCATTGTAGAAGCTCGATCGAAGATCGATTGTCGCAGAACCCGCTACGAAGAAGCTCGGCTGAAGTCTACCTGTAATGGAAGTTCGGAAGGAATATGTTTACAGTAGAGGCTCGGATGGGATTTGCTTACAGTAGGGATCCAAGGTAGGCCATCCGCTATAAAGGTTCGGAGTAGACTACTCGCAGCAGGAGTTCGGGGCAAACCACTCATAGTGGAAGTTCAGAGTAGGCCGCTCGCGGTAGGAGTTCGGCTATCGCAGGAGCTCGGCTGGAATTCTGAAGGCGATCGACCACCATAGAAACGTGGAAGGAGCCTGGTTACTATAGAAATCTCGTTGTCGGGGAAGCTCGAATGCTGACAAAGCCTGGAAGAAGTTTGGGGGTAGTCGATTGCTGTAGAAGGATGGCTAACAGCGAGGCTCAGAGGGCCTTTGGGGTGGCCTGATGGGTGAACATTGAGGCCCATCGTCAAAGAAGTCTGGACGGCCAAGGGAGTTCGGAGAGGCATCACGTACAAGGTCAGGAGCTGGAGGAGCCCCGAAGGATCAGTCCTCTGCAGACTTCGGTCGGGGGGCACTTTATACCCAACACCGGTCCCCCTACTTCCGAGTTCGGATTTCGAACGAAGGAAGTACAGAGAATTTCTCAGGACCGAAGCTGCTCTCCTCGATTTTCGTACTCAGCGGTCATCAGATATTTTGACGCTCGATACGCTGGTACTGGAGGCTTTTCAAAAAAGGCTTCTCCTTTTTGGAATTCCAGCCGAAATGCAATCCCAGGTACAGTGCCATAATGGTTTTACTAATTATCGGCCACCTCTACCCGCTTGCCACGGTGAGTGGGCCACACGGCAGTCGCGGACTGGTCTGAGGAGTCTTGCAGTCATTATTGCACCGGCTCTCATTACTTATTTAAACCTGCCTCTCCCCCCTTTTGGGATCTCACTTTGTACGGGAGCTTCTTCAGTCTTCCCTTCCTTGCCTTAGGCATCCGTCGAGTCATCCTCATCTCTATACCCTCGCATTCCTCAGACCAGCTTGGGTTAGCCTCAAAGCTTTCTCTGCTTCCACAGCTCTGTTTGTAGATGGCACTGGCCTTCCTTCGTTGCTGATATGGGCACGGATGCGGCTCTGATTTTAGCCCAGAGCCTGAAAGTCCACGAGCGGGAAGATGCTGCAACTTCTGGGTTGGCGAAGAAGGTGAGGGTAAAAGAGACAGATCTGGCCGTGTTTCGCCTTGATGGCCCAGAGCCCGCGCTTATGCCACATCTTCGACCGCGAGGGGTTCCTGGTGCGCATCACCGTGAGGAGAAACCTGACCTCAGGAAGAAGGTCATGCCTGCCGTCACTGTGAGGGGGAACCTGACCTCAGAAAGAAGGTCATGCCCACCGTCATTGTGAGGCAGCGGAAGCCATGGCATGGCAAAGACGGCGTCCACATGTACTTCGAAGATAATGCTGGAGTAATCGTCGATCATGCCCGCCGTCATCATGGCATCTACGTGTACTTCGAAGATAATGCTGGAGTAATCGTCGATCATGCCCACTGTCATCATGGCATCTACGTGTCCTTCGAAGATAATGCTGGAGTAATCGTCGATCCGAGAGGGGGACTGGAAGAAGCCAAGTACTTGAAGTAATTCTCGACGATGGCTGGAATCGGGAGTTCGAAGTCTGATGGAGCTGAGCTTCCTTAGAGCTGTTTATTTTGTATATGTGTTTTTGTTGTTTTTCTTTTTTTTAAGGCTTTGTAGCATGCACTTTGCCAATGGAATGAGAAGAGAATCTTTCGTTACCTCGTTTTCCCCCTTCTTTTTTGGGCCTTCGAGGCTTTGCAATGTACACTTCACCAATGGAATGAGAATGAAATTGCTCATTACCTCACCCATTCTGGTATTAACCGATTATTTACCGGACTCCTTTTGGCCTTCGTCATGTTTGATGTCGACGCTATTTGGGGGTTCCCGATCGTTGCAGTGTCGATTGCCCTTTGGTTTATGACCATAGGTTCTTTCGAGGCCATTTGAGTTTGACGCTTTCTCCCAGTGCACGAGCTCGGAGGTCCGAACTTCTCGTTACCTTGAAGAGGTCGATTTATCCTCGACCCATGTCAGGTTCCCTCTTAGCGGCTGGGATGAAGTTTCTTATGTCTTTGATGCAGTTTGTTCTTACTTGTCGCAGAAGTAGTTCGTCGGCCTTTCTCTTTTATCTTCCCCTTTCCTTTTCATGTTTGAGTGAGGGTTTTTCCCCTACTCTTAACGGGGTCGTGAAGGCGTAGAGGTATCATTGAGGAAGGTCTCCTCCATGCCGATCAACCAAGCCTTTGTTTGCATCGGGATGAGGTCTTCCCAGTGTTCTCGACAGTCGGATTCAGCTCGTGTTAGGACGAGGTTCTCCTCCTGTTCCTAGCAAGGCTGTGGGGGCACATCAGGGCCATTATGAGGGCCTCTCCCCCCATCCGATCTTCTAGGAAACTAGACCTTCGACTTTGCTCATGTTAGGATGAGGTTCTCCTCCTGTTCCTAACATGGCTGTGGGGGCACATAAAGGCCATTGTGAGGACCTCTCCTCCTGTCCGGTCTTTAAGAAACCGGGTCTTTGACTTTGCTCATGTTAAGATGAGGTTATCCTCCTATTCCTAACAAGGCTGTGGGGGCACATTAGGGCCATTGTGAGGGCCTCTCCCCCCATCCGATCTTTAGAAAACTGGGCCTTCGACTTTGCTCATGTTAGGATGACGTTCTTCTCCTATTCCTAACAAGGCTGTAGGGGCACATAAGGGCCGTTGTGAGGGCCTCTCCCCTCATCCGATCTTTAAAAAATCGAGCCTTCGACTTTGCTCATGTTAGGAAGAGGTTCTCCTCCTGTTCCTAACAAGGCTATGGGGGCACATAAGGGCCATTGTGAGGGCCTCTCCCCCCATTCGGTCTTTAGAAAATCGGGCCTTCAACTTTGCTCATGTTAGGATGAGGTTCTCCTCCTGTTCCTAACAAGGCTGTGGGGGCACATAAGGGCCGTTGTGAGGGCCTCTCCCACCATCCGGTCTTTAGGAAATCGAGCCTTCGACTTTGCTCACGTTAGGATGAGGTTCTCCTATTCCTAACAAGCTTAACTCCGATTGCATGGGAGAGTTTTTCTCCATCGTTATAAACTCATGCTAAAAGAAAAATATGCGAATATGAAACTTTTATTTAAGGTGAAGCTATTGGTAATACATTCGTAGGTTTTTCGAGTTCCACGGTCGTGAGAGCTCTGCTCCTCCAAGCTCTTTTAAATAGTATGTTCCGGGCCGGACTTCCTCCTTGACTTCATACGGGCCTTCCCAGTTTGGGGCAAGTTTTCCCTGATTCTGAGGTTGTGAGACAGCGGCTCGCCGTAACACCAGATCCCCTACTCTGAAGACTTTGCTTTTGACCTGGGAGTTGTAGTAGCGGGCTACTTTCTGTTTGTAGGCCGCCATCCGAACTCGAGCCGTCTCCCGCTTTTCTTCTAACAAGTCGAGATTGGCTTTGAGATCCTATGGGTTGCGCTATTCGTCGAACGCCATGACTCGTGCTGATGGAAGCTTGAGTTCTATTGGGATCACGGCCTCTGTCCTGAAAGCTAAGGCAAAGGGGATCTCCCCCATGGGCAATCTCTGAGTAGTCCGGTATGCCCACAATACATGATAGAGCTCGTCAGCCCAAGCTCCCTTTGCTTTTTCAAGTCTCGCTTTGATGCCCTGCAACATAGTCCGATTGGTTATCTCGACCTCGCCATTTGCCTGAGGATGGGCCACCGAAGTGAAGTTATGGGAGATGTTTAGGTCCTCACAAAATTCAGCAAATTTTGCTCCAGCAAATTGTCGCCCATTATCAGTGATGAGGATTCTGGGTAAGCCGAACCTGCAGACAATCGACTTCCAGATGAAGTCCCGCACTTTGGCTTCCATGATTTTTGCCAAGGGTTCAGCTTCGACCCACTTGGTGAAATAGTCTATTGCCACCAGGAGGAACTTTCGCTATCCTGATGCCATGGAAAAGGGTCTGAGGATATCCATCCCCCACTGCGCGAACGGCCATGGGGCACTCAACGGTGCCAGTTCAGAGGCAGGTTGCCTTTGTATATTGGCATATCTCTAACACCGATCACATCTTCGGACATATTCGATGGAGTCATGGTACATGGTAGGCCAATAGTAGCCTTGTCGGAGTAGCTTATGGGATAAAGACCTGGCCCCCATGTGACTTCCACAGACTCCCTCATGTACCTCCCTCAAGGCGAAATCGAGTTCAGAAGGTCGGAGACATTTCAAGAGGGGCAAGGAGTACGACCTTTTGTATAGCTTGCCTTCGTAGAGGATATATCGGGAGGCTTGGTTCTTAAGCTTCCGAGCCTCTTTTGCATCAGGAGGAAGAACCCCATCCTTGAGGTATGTAACTAGTGGGTCGACCCAACTGGGTTCGTAGCTGACCTCCATCACAGACTGTGATTCTTCCATGCTTGGGTGCTTCAGAACCACGAAGAAGACTTCCTTAGGCAGTTCGATCGGAGCCAGTGTAGCCAACTTGGAGAGAAGGTCGGCCCTGGCATTTTTCGATCTCAAGATCTGCCTGATGTCGAAGTTGCCGAAGGTAGGGATGATCTCCCTTACCCTTTCAAGATATCTAGCCATACTGTCCTCCCGAGCTTCATAATTTTCACTAACCTATCTCACTACTAATTGAGAATCACTGTAGACTTGAAGCCGATCTACTTCTAATTCTTTGGCAACCTTTAGTCCTGCAATTAGAGCTTCATATTCTGCTCCGTTATTTGTTGTGGGGAACTCGAAGCACAGTGCATACTTCGCGACAATCCCGTCAGGATTGATCAAGATCAGGCCCGCGCCTGTGCCTGACATGTTGGAGGAACCATCCACGTAGAGGGCCCAAGAACCATCAGGGAGATCAGCTCTTTCCTTGGGGAAGTTCGGTCGGAGCCCTGGATTATCGGCTTCATCTTGTCCAAGTTCGGCCTCCTCTGAGATAGTGCATTCCACCATGAAGTTCGCTAATATTTGGGCTTTGATCGCTGGCCGAGGTCGATAGTTGATGTCAAATTTCGTGAGCTCGACCGCCCATTTCACAATTCTTTCGGAGGCATCTGCTTGATGCAGGACCGCCTTGATCAGCTGGTCGGTGAGCAGCGTTATGGTGTGTCCTTGAAAGTAAGGTTGGAGCCTTCGAGCTGCAATCAACAAGGCATAAGTTAATTTCTCTAACTTAGTATACCTGGTTTCGACATCTCTCAATACTCGGCTTATGTAGTAGATCGACCATTGAATTTTCGCTTCTTCCTTAATCAGAACTGCAGCGAGGGCCACAGGGGAAACTGCCAGGTATAGGAATAATTCCTCTCCAGACTCAGGCTTTGCCAATAATGGTGATGAGCCGAGGTAGGTCTTCAGCTCCTCGAACACCTGCTGACATCCAACGGTCCAACAGAAGTTTTTGGGCTGCTTGAGGGTCTGAAAGAAAGGTAAGCATCGCTCGGCCGATATCGAGATGAAGCGATTTAGAGCCACTACTTTCCCGGTGAGGCACTGAACCTCCTTTATCGACCTCGGGACGTTCATCTCCTTAATGGCATGAATCTTTTCTGGATTTGCCTCGATCCCACACTCTAATACCATGAAGCCCAGAAATTTTCCTGAGGTTACTCCAAAAGCGCATTTGGCTGGGTTCAGCTTCATCTTATATTTTCGAAGGGCGCTGAAGGTCTCCTCAAGGTCGGTGACATGGTTCACCGAGGATCTGCTCTTTACGAGTATGTCATCCACGTAGACCTCCATGTTGCGGCTGATCTGCTCTTTGAAGATCTTATTCACTAGCCACTGATATGTCACCCCTATGTTTTTGAGGCCAAAAGGCATGACCCTGTAACAATAAAGGCCATGGTTAGTTATAAAAGTAGTTTTTCTTCATCCTCTGGCGCCATCCTGATCTGATTGTAGTCGGAGAACACATCCATGAAGGTGAGAAGCTCATGGCCCGAGGTTGCATCTACTAGTTGGTCAATTTTGGGCAGAGGGTAACTATCCTTCGGGTAGGCTGTATTCAATTTTTTGAAATCTATACACATCCTCCATTTGTCGTTCGCCTTCTTAACCAAGACCACATTGGAAATTCAGCTCGGATAGTTGACCTCTCTGATAAACCCAACCTTTAGGAGTTTATTAACCTCCTCGGCTATGGCCAGCTATCTCTCCGGTGCATGACTTCAAACTTTTTTCTTTATCGGCCGGTGTTTGGAATCAACGGTCAGACGGTGCTGCATAACTTCAGCATCGATCCCTGGCATGTCCGCCAGAATCCAAGCAAAAATATCCGCATTCTTTCATAGAAAATTGATAAGCTGCATCCGTACCTCTTTCCCCAAGTTGGAGCCGATCTTCACCATGTATTCCTCGTTCCCATCATTCAAAGGAATTGAGGCAAGATCTTTCATTGGCCCACCCCATTCTTCTGTCAGGTCATCATGGGTGTCTAATCCATCAACCGAACAGGGGTCAGGCTGACCACTTCTTTACAGGGCTATATTGTAGCAGTGCCTTGCCAGGGCTTGATCTCCCTTGACTTCTCTGACCCCCTGGTTAGTAGAGAATTTCAATTTCAGATGGTAGGTTGACACCACAGCCCGGAGGGCATTGAAGCCAGGTCGGTCGAGGATTGCGTTGTAGCCTGACGGTGCCTTCACCACCAGAAAATCCACCAGAGCTCTGGATTGTCTTGGATATCGACCTGCAACTACAGTCAAAGTTATTACTCCCTCCACCGGGATAGCATCGTCGGTAAACCCTACTAAAGGAGAGCCAATCGGCCCCAAACGACCGTCAGGGATGGATATTTTTAAGAAGACATCGTAAAATAAAATATCAGCCGAGCTTCCACTATCAACAAGAATGCGGTGTACATCATAATCAGCAATATTTAAAGAAACTACAACCGCATCGTTGTGGGAGAACTGGACCTCTCGGGCATCTTCTTCAGTAAAGGTTATGGGTCCTTTAGTCCTTTGCCGCTTGGGCGGTCCGGTCGATCCGCTGGCCGCTCCCTTCCGGGGCTCTCCAGAGATGGTGCAGACGATCCCGATTGGAAGCCGATTTCCAGGCTGTTCTTCCCTCTTGGACGGCGTCGGTCGTGGTAGGGTCCTCGATCGATTCTCCCTACCTTTAGGCCGACGTCGGATGGATCTATCGACCACTATTGTCGGAGGAGGGGGAGGGGCCTGGAAAATCGGGGGTGAGGCTGGAGCTTGAGATCTGGCCATGGAGGTCGTGGATCGCCTGATGGAGGCTTTGCGGGGAGGCATCGGGTGAAGATCTAGTAGAGGAAGGAGAAGAGGATGTCGGAGAAGATGATCAGAATCGGTCCCGTTGAGCACTCCTTTAAGAATAAGGGTACCGTGAAGACACAACCTCTTCCTCTAGCGCCAATTCTGTTGGTGTAGAATTCCATCGAAGTCGGAGAAGCTGGAGTTGGGATGACCGCGGCCGCCACCGGGACCTGCAAAGAAAGTCTAAACCAAAGTTGGGGGTGCTCCGGCAAAACCCTCCGACGCTCAAGTCAGTATTCTGCTTCAACAGAAATGGAGTGCTCGAGCAAAAATTTTGGCAGAGTTTCGAGATAGAGTTACCAGCTTAGAGAAGAACGTGCCTGGGGATTCCTTATTTATAGATGGAGGGTGTAACTGAACGACAGCGACGTCTGTAACCGTCTGGTAGTGGACCGCTCAGAGCCGCATGGAGTTTGTTACAGAGAGTAGTGGCATCAGGGGTCGTTCAGGGCCACGTGGAGCTTGTTGCAGAGAGTGGAGTGGTGTCCATTGTCGGGACTTGCCAGAGAGTGGTGGAGCTGCATAAAATCCATTGCAGGGAGTGGAGTAGGAGGGCAGCTCTTGTCGTGACTTGTCAGAGAGTAGTAGAGCTGCATGGAATCCATTGCAAGGATTCCTTATTTATAGATGGAGGGTGTAACTGACCGACAGCGACATCTGTAACCGTCTGGTAGTGGACCGCTCAGAGCCGCATGGAGTTTGTTACGGAGAGTAGTGGCATTAGGGGTCGTTCAGGGCCATGTGGAGCTTGTTGCAGAGAGTGGAGTGGTGTCCATTATCGGGACTTGCCAGAGAGTGGTGGAGTTGCATAAAATCTGTTGCAGGGAGTGGAGTAGGAGGGCAGCTCTTGTCGTGACTCGTTAGAGAGTGGTGGAGCTGCATGAAATCCGTTGCAAGGAGTGGAGCAGGAGGGCGGCTCTTGTCGTGACTTGTCAGAGAGCTCGGATCCGTCGGCTGGAGCTTGGCTGGGACATTTGATGGAGCAGAATGGCTCTCTATTGTTGGTCTAGGAGAAGCTCGGATGTCTCCGAAGCTGCTGACGAGTCTACTGTTGTCGGGTAGCTTAGGTGCTGATACTACAGGTGGGAGTCACCTGCTGTAGAAGCTCGGATAGAGACTTTCCATTGGCGAAGCCCGGTAGGAATCCGATTGCTAGAGAAGTCCGTCTGGGATTCGCCCGATGTGGAAACTCGCCTGAAGATAATCTATTGGGGAAGTTTGATTTTATGAAGGATCTGATGGAGGGTTGGCCGGTGATGGACTTTGGATGGCATTGGGGAGGTTCGGCAGACATCGGAGGCGATCGGTCGTTGTAGGAATCTAGCTGCTGGAGCCCGATCATCGTAGAAGCTCATCCAATATCCAACCGCTATGGAGGTTCGATCGAAGTCTGGTTCTTGTAGAAGGCTGAAAGGAGACCGCTTATTGTAGAGGCTCGATCGAAGGTCAGTTGTTGTGGGAGCTCGAAGTAGCGACCTGGCCGATGAGTCCTATCCCATTGTAGAAGCTCGATCGAAGATCGGTTGTCGCGGAACCTGACTATGAAGAAGCTCGACTGAAGTCTACCTGTAATGGAAGTTCGGAAGGAATATGTTTACAGCAGAGGCTCGGATGGGATTTGATTACAGTAGGGATCCGAGGTAGGCCATCCACTGTAAAGGTTCGGAGTAGACTGCTCGCAGCAGGAGTTTGGGACAGACCACTCGTAGTGGAAGTTCGGAGTAGGCCGCTCGCGGTAGGAGTTCGGCTATCGCAGGAGCTCGGCTGGAATCCTGAAGGCGGTCAACCGTCGTAGAAACGTGGAAGGAGCCTGGTTACTATAGAAATCTTATTGTCGGGGAAGCTCGGATGCTGACGAAGCCCGAAAGAAGTTCGGAGGTAGTTGATTGCTGTAGAAGGACGGCTAACAGCGAGGCTTAGAGGGCCTTTGGGGCGGCCGGATGGGTGAACACTGAGGCCCATCATCGAAGAAGTCTGGACGACCGAGGGAGTTCGGAGAGGCATCACGTACAAGGTCGGGAGTCGGAGGAGCCCCGAAGGATCAGTCCTCTGCAGACTTCGGTCGGGGGGGCACTTTATACCCAATAAGAAGGATCTGATTTATGCTAACCCTTTGCCCATCGATTTATGTGGTATCTTAATGATCTTCAATTCTCAAGTTTAGATCATTCAAACTTAATTCAAAATTAAGTGTGTGAAACATATGTTTCAGTCTGTAGAACTATTCTATCAAGATTTTAGGTAAAGCATACTATATGTTTCAATTCATAAAAATAAATTTTTATAATATGTTTAACAATTAAACATACATAGGTATGATCTAAACTTCATACATACATCACATGCATCATGACAACCTTTAGATCCATACTGATTACATCTTATGTAGTATGCTATTCAGATTCTAAATAATTTTATATCTAAATTTATCTTATTGTAATGAATCATAAATCATTTTAGATCTAATCTAAATATATTTATAATTAAAATAATTCACAAAAATCTATTCATTTTTCTTCTTTATGAAATTGGATTACAATGACATCCCTACACGTCATAAGAGAACCCGTCGAATGGGCAAGAGAGATTAATCTCTTCGATCTCTTATGATCGAATGATCTAATGATCTCATCAATTCGAGTATTAGGCTACTAAGATCTAAAATTTATTTTCATATGTAATCATATCAACATGCAATTCGGACAAAATAGTTTATGTCATGAACGTGTCCTTGATCTTATCAGTCATATTGTTCATCTAATCCAATTAGATTTGATGTATCATATACATCATATCAAACCTAAAATATATCTTATGTTGATTATAAAATATCAATTTCAGATCTAGTATCATATAAAAAATTAATTAGATGTAAACTTGAATGTATGATGACTAAATTTTTAGTTAAATCTATTTTGGTATAGTGCTGAATTTCATTAGAATTCAGATCTAAATATCTATCAAAATAGATTCAATTCAGATCTAAAATAAGTTTCACTTTATAATCAAAATAATAATATTAAAATTTTATTAAAATAAATTTAAAATAAATTTTAAATTAAGTTGTTATTCCAAGAAAAATTCTGCAATAACAAAATTCTGTTATGACAAACTTATAACAAGCTTAATCAACCATTGATTAGGCTCATCTAATCTAATTAAAATCAGATCAAAAATTTTATTTAAATAAATTTAAATTAAAATTAATATTTGACATAAAATTTTTATTATATATAATGTATAAATAATCTAAAAAAATTTAGTTATGCATCTATGTATCAAAGCCTGGCTCTGATACCAATTGAAGGGAAAGAAACCTGTTTCTCGCAGATAACCAGGGTTGCATCTAAAAATTTTCTATAAATCTATATGAATAAGGATCAAATCCTTACCTGAATTATAGTAGAATTAAAAATTAAATCTCCAAAATCTGGATTCAACCTTCATGTAGGTCTGGAACCGCAGGCCCTCTACTTCACGCGCACGTCAGACAATATAGGAAAGTGGGATGAATCTCCTGACCAAAATACCTTGGCAAGATAACCAAAAGAGAGAGAAGAGGTGCTGGTGTGATGCCTCACACCAGCAAGGGAGGACACCTAAGGAGAGCCCACACCAAGAAGAAGAGGGGGCGGCAAGGAGGAGGACATCCCAAAGGGGAAGGGGTGCCCACAAGCTCACACCTCTCTCTTTTTTTCTCTTTTCTCTCAATCTAATTTCTCTGCTATGCATCCATAGGTAGAGATTGACCAAATAAGTATAGGACTCTTAATTTAAACATACTTTGAATCAGTCCACTACTTATGAAAGAAGGACTCCTACATGAGAAAGGATTGGCGCCACATATGGCATCCACAATGCACCCACACCCACACCCATGTGGGACGGCCCACAACCAGCACCATACAAGGTGCTGGTTGGCCAAGGAGTGAGAGAGCCTCAGTGGAAGTAGGACTCCTAAGATCTCATCCAAAAAAAAATTAATTCAAATCCAATTCGATGATGGTTCGAAATAATTTCGAAAGACTGTCAATTCTAAACTCTTTGGAACTTTTGCACTAAGTCTAACATAAAATTTTAAACTCAATTAAGTTTAATTAATTCAGATCTAATCTAAAATTAATAAACACTTAAATTTAATCTCTCATAGGCTTCATGAATCATAGATCAGAAACTATTTATTCGCAGGATTGAACCTGAACCTCATGTATAGTGCTAGCTAGACATAGTCAACTCTTCAATCCTGTTTGACCCATAACTTATTTCTCAATCAAGTTAGTTTATATATTCAATCAAGTCAAGTACTTCCAAATTAGATATATAAATATAGGCTAATACTTTTCAACATTGTCTGACTTACGTGCGTGACTCCTTAGGTTCAAACACCAAGCTGGTAGTACAGGAATCAATTTTTATACTAATCGAAGCTACCATTTAGCAATGGTTCTTGTTGTCCAGATAGGTCGAATTATCATAAAAGAATATTCTAGAAGCTATGCATATGGTTACCGTATAATTTATCTCTTTAACCCTGAATGCTCTAAGATGATCTAGGTTTAACTGTCAACCCAGAGTGTTTTATCCACATTATATTTTAACCTTTCAAATCTATCTCATAGATTATCCTGATTGAGGCTTTACTAAGTTAAAATACAGTGATACATTAACTCCTATAATCTGAAGGGGTTAATCCTGAAAGAATAATGCCCTACAAGTCAATCGCATATGGGATGCGATCAAGTATTTTCTATAATTTATCTTCCAACCTCATGTAATTGACATTAATATTTAATAAAGTAAGTATTTCAATTTATTATATATTATATTTTATTATTATTTTTAAGATTATAATGAATCTCGTAGGTTTGGATAATGATTTTAGGATCATGATGAGATTAGCCAGTGAGACCTAAATCTTTGATAGCCATGATCTAAAATATTTTTAGTCATTGGTTCATTGAGTTAGAGATCAATAATACTGGTAAGACTGGCATGTCCTATATATACTCAGTGATGAGGGTGGTTAATCTCACAACTACTTATGTGGTGACACTAATACAAGAATGTGGGTGCTCATTAGAGAATGAGTTCACTGAATAGACTTGTGAGAGAACATCTGATGGAGTCTTATTTATATATCAGCTGATAATTCTCTAGTGGGAGTTATGTAAGTGATCCTTTGACCTGAGATCATCATGGTACCTTGTGTACATGAATTTATATTTTGGTTCACTTTCTAACTTAATTCTCTGATCTTTGTAAGGGGTGTTCTGAATGTGGTGAAGTATGCATGGAGATTGTGAGTGATCAATAAGAGATTAGTCACTCCTAATAAGGGGAGCGAACATCCTATGTGATCTCATAGGTCGATGATTCTGGAAGTCTTTGACCAAAGCAGGATGATAATTAGAAAAGAATTTTTAATATATCATCAACTGAATGATCATTTTCTGATCGAGATACATAAAGATAAGCAATTAGATTTGATATGATTCCATATCCACAGCTCATCTGAGATGTTGTTTGATTGAAGGATTAAATTACACGATAATTTATCAGTGAAGGATATTTTGATAATTTTTTATCAAAATTTTAAATCTTTCAGGTAGTCATGATATATTGCTAGATATTAATCTTGACTTGTGGACTCATCAAAATTAAAAGAGTTAAATTCAAGTACTAATTAGAAAGAGTTCTAGTTGATTGGGACTCTTGAGTTGACCTAATCTGATCGGATTAGAGTTACGCCAAGAGTCTGTGTCCACTGCTAGCTAGATTTAAAATTCAATAGGTCACACACTTTGAGATTTGATGTTGATATGATTTAATTAAAATTTAATATAAATTTTAAGATTAATTTGATATGCTAGCACATTGTATTAACCCAAGTTCCTAAATAAGTTCAGTTCAAAGCATTTGAGCTAAACTAGACCAGTTGCTTTTGACCTAATGGGATTGAGTCTAATTTAATTTGGTTCTTATTCAATTTGAAAGTGCTTCAAGTATGAAAGGAGTCTTCTGCACCCACAAGGTCTCACACTAAAAAATAACTGCTGCCCTCCTCTTCATTGCGTTGAGAAGTGAAGAGTCCTTCTTCATGAAGGCTCTTATCCATCTTTTCATTTCTATCCAGATTCTTATTTATTACAAGACAAATTAATGTAAAGAATTTATGGGGCATAGAAAAGGAGGATTCTTTCTATGTGAAGGCTCTTCTGCACCAAATAAAGTCACAGAGATTAATTTCTCCAGGTGAAGACATGGAGCACCAAGAGTTGGCGCCCCTTAGTCCTTCCTCACATCCCCTCGTAGCCTATTTATATGGGGCATTCCATATGGGCTAGGGGTTGGATTTTGGATGAAAATCAGAGCTAATTGGTGTGTAATAGAGGAAAAAAATTCTAAAAAAAAAATCTGAGAAAAAGAGAGAGAAAAACTAGAGAGGAAAATTTATAAAAGGGGTGGTGAGATACATAGCAAGTGTTGCTAGTTTATCCTAGGGTTTGATTTTTCCATGTGTTGAAGTCCAAAATCAAATTCTAAATTGTAAGATTTCTGAAGAGTGTTCTCTTAGCATGATTTTGATGATAAAATCGAAGATGACTGGATATTGATGTGATCGTATTTCGAGTTCGAAGCCAGTAGTATTCTTGTAAAGAAAAGACAGCGGCAGTGCACCGGTTTGGAAGGACCTTGGCCAACTTCTGTGTGGGTCACCATTGGAGGGCTTCTATTTTAGAGTCTTATGGAGATCACCTACTTACCATACTGCTCATTGGAGGAAGTATAAACTTCTATCTCTTTGCATGCTTATTTTTATTTTGTTCGACATCTACAAGGTCATTCTAGGGTTTGAATTTCGATTTGATAGTTTTAATTGTTAAAACTATCGATATATTTATTTTAAAATTTTTAAAATTTAATTTTTACTATATGATCAAAATCCAATAGTGATATCAGAGCTACCCTTATTAGATTCGATCAAACAAGTGCAAAGTTATAAAATAGAATTGTTCTAGTTCATATATTGCCAAAAATGTTGCATCGATTTTTAGCATCGATCTTAAAATTAAAACTTATTTTTGACTTTATTGAACCATGAATTTAAATTTTAGTTATTAAAATTATAAATTTATGATAATATGAAATTTATAGTTTCATGGTTACTTGATGCTTGAATCGACTTGTGTTTAAGGGTGTAATGCATGCCTAATTTGATTAGGATTTGTTTTAATTTGGCTAAATTTGTTATATATGTTAGGTCATTTTGTGCACCCTTATATGATTTTTAGTATGACAATATGATTATTATTATAACTTGTAAAAGCATAATATGTATAGTACATTTTATGTTGTGGAAGTTAGGATGTGCCGAGACAAGTTCAAAGATCCTCTATAAAATTATATTAAGTTGTAATGTTGGGATTTAGTTACAAATCAAATGTTGAATTCATTTGATCAATTAGTGTCTAAATAAGTATTAAAGGTGGTTTTTTAATTAGGTCCATATGCTAGTCTGACCAACTTTATTGGTGTCTAACAAAAGCTACGAGGAGCCTCCCACCTACTAACCTGATCAATTTGGTCTTATTGAATTTCGGACTTAGATTGATGAGTTATGTAGACACTACAAGGGCCTTTATTCAAGCTTGGTCAATAGAGTATATCAAGATCTTAGTGAGCTTATTGTGATATCCACAAGACTTACTATAGAAATTGATATGATGTTGACTAAGTGTATATTGATGCTTATAGCATATCTGAATAGTGTTGCTTTGTTGTGCTATCCACAAGGGCAACATTGTTTAAGTATGACCATATGGGATTGAAGTGTTAACTTAATTAGAACATTATAGTTTGTTATGCTATCTACAAGACTACGAGTGATCTAGAGGTAAGAGAGAGAAATATTGAGAATTGTATGAAGTACAATTGGTAAAGAGTTACCTACTCTTGAACTCATGAATATTTGTTATGCTATCCACAAGGTCTTTGTGATGAATAGGGATCTCAACCCCACTTAGAAACATAAGGATGTTTCTCATTTTTCATACTGGAGAGCTATAAAATTTACTTAAATAGTGGGAGACATAATTAGACAAAAATCCTAATCTAGTTGTGTATATCATCATGAGTTATCTACTTATATTGTATTCTTGTTATTGTAGATTAACTGCACACATGACATCCTCACTATCACTATGAGGTATTCTAAATGCTAACAAATTGATCAAACCTAACTATGTGGATTGGTTAAGAAATATGAGAATTGTTTTCACTTAGGAGGAAGCTCCTACATACTAGATACATCTGCACTTGATACGATCGGAGAAGATGCTTCTGAGGAGGAAAGAGCTACATATAAGATGTGGAAGGATGACAGTGTGATTGTCAAATGCATCATGCTT
Organism: Elaeis guineensis; assembly: GCF_000442705.2. NCBI lineage: Eukaryota > Viridiplantae > Streptophyta > Magnoliopsida > Arecales > Arecaceae > Elaeis > Elaeis guineensis. The sequence continues at coordinate 53,525,220 of NC_026004.2, forward strand.
GACTCGATGAACAATGAGCTTCAGAGGTAGCATAAGGATATGGATGTTCCTTCTATACTCCTTAATCTTAAGGAGTTATATGAGAAACTAAGTCGAACTACTAGATATGAAATATCTAAGCAGTTGTTCTGTGCCTACATGACTGAAGGCACGTCTGTGCAAACTTATGTCCTAAAAATGATTGATTTGATCACTCGTCTGGGATAATTGGGTTTCACTATAAATGGTGAATTGAGCCAGAATTTAATCCTGTAGTCTCTCTCCAATTTTTTCTCTCAGTTTGTTAAAAACTATCATATGGACAAATTGAATATCATCCTGTCTGGACTGCTGAACATGCTAAAAATAGCAGAGAGCCATTTCAAAGGCGAAAATGCTCTAGTTCTTCTTGTCGATAAGATCAACAAGAAGAAAGGCAAGAAGAGTTTCAAAAAAAAGTTGAACCCTAAGGCTGGCATCTCCAAGAAGAAGGCGAAGAAGATCTCCGTCAAGGGTACTTGCTATCATTGTGGCAAGGAGGGGCACTGAAAGAGGAATTGCAAGGAATACTTTGCAACTATGAAATAAACAAATGTTGATAAAGATTTGTATATGATACAAACTAACTTATCGTTAAGTACTTCAATTTCAGATTTTTGGATATTGGATGCCACCTGTGGCTCACACCTTTGCAAATCATTATAGGGTTTACGAAAAATAAAGAGTCTGAATAAAGGTGACTTCAAGCTATTCGGTACTAGTAGAGAGTCCATTCAGGCTGAAGCCATGGGAACCAGGATTTTGAAGTTGCCTTCGGACAAAGTTTTAAAATTGAAGTCCTATTATTATATTTCTAATATTGTTGGAAATATTATTTCTGCACCCTTGTTATTAGAACAAAATTTTGAAATAAAAGTAAAGAACAATGGTTGTTCTATCTATTTTTCTAATGAATTTTATGGAAATACTTATATTGATAATGGTCTTCTATTCCTATCACTTAATGATAATATACTTCATGTTGATAATATGAAGAAAAGAAAGAGAGAGGATGTGAATGTCACATACCTCTGGTACTACCGACTTGATCATATAAATGAGTCAAGAATTAACAAGTTATACAAAGATAAATTTTTTGATCATTATGATTTTGAATCATATGAAACTTGTGAATCTTGTCTCATAGATAAAATGACCAAGACTCTATTTACTGGATATGAAGAAAGGGTGAGTGACATCTTGGATCTTGTATATACTAATGTTTGTGGTCCAATATCGACTCAAGCCAGAGGTAGATACTCTTACTTCATCATATTTACTGATGATATGTCTAAGTTTGGATATGTGTATTTAATAAAATATAAATTTGAAGCCTTTGATAAATTTAAAAAGTATTAAAAAATGGTTAAGAAATAAACTGATAAAAGTATTAAAGCTTTTCGATCTGATCGAGGAGGAGAATGCTTAACTAGTAAATTTTTTGATCATTTAAAATAAAATAGAATACTCTCTCAATGTGTCCCTCCTTACACTCCATAATTAAATAGTATTGCAGAAAGGAGGAATCATACTTTTTTAGATATGATACAGTCCATGATGTGTTTTACGGATCTTCCATCTCCTTTTGGGATTATCTCTCGAGGCTGCAGTGTATGTTTTGAACAAAGTGCCATCCAGATCTATCTCTAGCACTCCATATAAGATATGGAAAAGAAAAAGGTACAATCTTAAACATCTTAAGATTTAGGGTTGTCCTGTTTATGTAAAAAATATTGATAGATATAAGCTTGGTGCTAGATTAGAAAAATATAGATTTGTGGGTTATCTCAAGGAGAGTATAGGATACTACTTCTCCCACCCTACTCAACAAAAGATGTTTGTTGTTAGGCATGCCATTTTCTTGGAGAAAGAGTTTATCTAAGAAGGAGGTAGTGGGAGGTCTATTGAATTTGAGGAAGTTCAAAACCTACAACCTATCCAGAATTCATAAGTTGATTCTCAACTAGATGTACCCATTATTGAGGCATAGCCACTACACACACCTCCTGTTCGAGGTCAAGAAGAGTGCATAATGTACCACTCAGATATGGATTTGTCATTCAGAATGATAATACATCCCACATCATTGAGAATAATGATCTCACGACCTATTCAAAAGCTATCATGAGTAGTGACTTTGATAAATAGCTAAATGCCATAAAATCTGAAATAAACTCCATGTATACCAATGAAGTTTGGACTTTGGTTGATGTACCTGAGGGTGTGACCCCAATAGACTACAAATGAGTCTTCAAGAGGACTATTGGAGTAGATGGCCAGGTAGAGACCTATAAAGTCAGACTAGTGATAAAAAATTTCAGACAAAAATAAGGTGTTGATTATGAAAAAACTTTTTCGTCGGTAGTAATGCTCAAGTCTGTTCGGATTATGCTTGATATTGCTACATACTATGACTATGAGATCTGGCAAATGGATGTCAAGACTGCCTTCCTTAATGAAAATCTTGAGAAAAAAGTTTATATGACTCAGCCAGAGGGATTTATCTTTAGTAAGAGAGCAAATTAGGTATGCAAGTTGAATAGATCTATTTATGGATTAAAACAAGCATCGAGAAGCTGGAACATCTATTTTGATGAGATAGTCAAATTGTTTGACTTTATCAAAAATATGGATGAACTTTGTATGTACAAAAAGACTAGTGGGAGTGCTATTATCTTTTTGGTCTTGTATATGGATGATATACTGTTCATTAGGAATGATATCCCGATGTTGCAATCGTCAAGATATGGCTATCACAAAAGTTTTTTATGAAAGATTTGGATGAAGCATCTTATATACTTGGTATAAAGATCTATAGGGATAGATTAAAAAGGATGCTTGGCTTGTCTCAATCTAGGTACATAGATCATGTATTGAAGATGTTCAACATGGAGGGAAGTAAAAAAGATTACTTACCCATAAGTCATGGCATACAACTCTCTAAAAAGATGTCTCCTAAGATACCTGAAGAGAGAAATAGAATGAGTTCTATTCCTTATGCTTCAGCTATAGGATCAATAATGTATGTTATGCTATGTACTAGGCCTGATGTGGTTTATGTCTTGGGCATTGTAAGCAGATTTCAGGCTAATCTCGGAGAGGATCATTGGAAAGCTGTGAAAAATATACTCAAGTACTTGAGAAAGGCTAGAGATATTTTTCTCATATATGGTGGATCTGATTTAAAATTGAAAGATTATATTGATTCTAATTTTCAATCTGATCCAAATAATAACAAATCCATATCTGGATATGTGTTCATCCTGTATGGTGGAGTAATAAGTTGGAAGAGTTTCAAACAGCAAACTATTACTGATTTAGTCACTGAGGTTGAATATATTGCTTCTAGTGAGGTTGCTAAGGAGGCTGTCTAGATAAAAAAGTTCATCTCAGAATTGGATATGGCTCTAGAGATTGAACAACCAGTGCCCCTTTATTGTGATAATATTGGGGCAGTTGATCAAGCCAAGGAACCGAGATTTTATCATAAATTCAAGCATATCCTAAGACGGTTCCACCTCGTTCAGGAGATAGTCGAAAGATACGATGTGATCATGGAACGAGTTGATTCCAAGAACAATATAGCGGATCTGTTCATTAAGGCCTTGTCATTGCAGTAGTTTGACTTCCATTTTGATTGCATGGGCACTAAGTATAAAGGCGATTGGCTTTAGTGCAAGTGGGAGATTGAAAGAATAATGCCTTACAAGCTAATCACATATGGGATACGATCAGATATTTTCTATAATTTATCTTTCAAACTCAGATAATTGATATTAATATTTAATAAAATAGATATTTCAATTCATTTTATGCTGCATCTTATTATTATTTTTAAGATTATAATGAACCCCATAGGTTTGGACAATGATTTTAAGACCATGATGAGATCACGTCAGTGAGATCTAAATCTTTGATAGCCATGACCTAAAATATTTTCAGTCATTGGTTCATTGAGTCGGGGATCAATGTTATCGATAAGACTAGCATGTCCTATATATACTCAGTGATGAGGGTGGTTGATCTCACAACCACTTGTGTGGTGATACTAATACAAGAATGTGGGTGCTCATTAGAGAATGAGTTTACTGAATAGACCTATAAGAGAATATCTGATGGAGTCTTATTTATATGTCAGCTGATGATTCTCTAGTGGAAGTTGTGTAAGTAATCTTTTGACCTAAGATCGCCATGATATCTTGTGTACATGAATTTATGTTTTGGTTCACTTCCTAACTTGATTCTTTAATCCTTGTATGGGATGTTCTAGATGTGGTGAAGTATGCGTGAAGGTTGTGAGTAATCAATAAGGGATCAGTCACTCCTAATAAGGGGAGCGAACGTCCAATGTGATCTCATAGGTCGATGATTTTAGAAGTCTTTAACCAAAGCAGGATGATAATTAGAAAAAAAATTTTAATATATCATCAATTGAATCATCACCTTCTGATCGAGATACATAAAGATAAGCAATTGGGTTTGATATGATTTTATATCCACAGCTCATCTGGGATGTTGTTTGACTGAAGGATTGAATTATACGGTAACTTACCATTTAAGGGTATTTTGATAATTATTTATCAAAATTCTAAATCTTTTGAGTAGTCATGACATATTGCTAGACATCAATCTTAACTTGTGAACTCATCATAATTAAAAGAGTTTAATTCAAGTATTAATTAGGAAGAGTTTTAGTTGATTGGGACCCTTGAGCTGACCTAATCTGATCGGATTAGGATTACATCAAGAGTTTGTGTCCACTGCTGGCTAAATTTGAAATCTAATGGGTCACACACTTTGAGATTTGATTTTGATCTAATTTAATTAAAATTTAATATAAATTCTAAAGATTAATTTGATATGCTAGCACATTATATTAACCCAAGTTCCTAAATAGGTTCAGTTCAAAGTATTTGAGCTAAACTAGACGAGTTGCCTTTGACCTAATGGGACTGGACCTAATTTAATTTGGTTTTTATCCAACTTGAAAGTGTTTCAAGTATGGAAGGAGTCTTCTGCACCCACTAGGTCTCAAACTAAAAAATAATTACCGCCCCCCTGTTAATTGCATTGAGAAGTGAAGAGTCCTTCATGAAAGCTCTTATCCATCACTACATTTCTATTCAGATTCTTATTTATTACATACCAAATTAATATGAGAAATTTATGGGGTGTAGAAGAGGAGAAGTCTTTCTATATGAAGGCTCTTCTACACCAAATAAAGTCACAAATATTAATTTCTCCATGTGAAGACATGGAGCGCCAAGAGTTGGTGCCCCTTGGTCCTTCCTCACATTCACTTTTCTTAGCCTATTTATATGGGCCATCCCATATGGGCTAGGGGCTGAATTTTGGATGAAAATTAGAACTAATTGGCATGTAATAGAGAAGAAAAATTTTAAAAGAAATTTAAGAAAAAGAGAAAAAAAATTGAGAGGAAAAGTTATGTTGGTGCAAAAATCCGCCTGCGCCGGAGAAGCTGGAGTCGAGGGAGTCGCGGTCGTCGTCAGGACCTGCAAAAGAAGTCTAAACCGAAGGTGGGGTTGCTTCAACAAGACCCTCTGATGCTCAAGTCAGTTCTCAACCTCAACAAGAATGGAGTGCTCGAATGAAAATTTTAGCAGAGTTTTGGGATAGAAATGAGAGCTTAGAGAATAACGTATCTGGGGTCCACCTTTTTATAGGTGGAGGGTGCAACAGACTGATAGCGATGTTTGTAATCATCTGGTAGTGGGCCATCCATAGTCAGGAAGAATTTATTGCGAAGGGTAGTGGAGCGAAATCATGGCTATCGCCGTAGCTCGCCACATGGAGTCTGCCACAGGGAGTGGAGCGGCGTCCATTGTCGCGACTTGCCAGAGGATGGAAGAATCGTGCGGTATCCATCGCAGGAAGTGGAGCAGGATCATGGGCATCATAGTGATCTACCAGGGAGTAATGGAGCCGTGCAAAATCCGTCACAGAAAGTGGAGCAGGATCGTGGCCATTGCTGCGTCACGCCAGAGCGTGTAGACCTGTCGGCTGAAGTGTTTGGCGGAGAGGGGTGGTTAGCTATCCATTTGAGAGGAGCCCGGAGTCCGGCTCTCGTAAGAGTCTGGATGAAGTCTTCCTTTAGCCGAAGTCGGGGATGAAGCCCGGCTCCCGTAGGGGTTCAGGCGGAGTCTTCCTGCAATTAAAGTCAGGGGTGAAGTTTGGCTCCCGTAGGAGTCCGGACGAAGCTTACCAGCAGTTGAAGTTGGTGACGGAGCCCGACTCCCATAGGGGTCTGGGCAGAGTCTGCTTGCGATCGGAGTTGTGGGTGGAGTCCAGCTCCCATAGGAGTCCGGATGAGGTCTGTCTGCAGTCGGAGTCGGGGACGAGGCCCGGCTCCCGTAGGGGTCCGGGCGGAGTCTTCCTGCAATTAAAGTCAGGGGCGAAGTCCGGCTCCCGTAGGAGTCCAGATGAAGCTTACCGGCGGTTGAAGTTGGTGACGGAGCCCGGCTCCCGTAGGAGTCCGAGCGGAGTCTGCTTGCGGTCGGAGTTGTGGGTGGAGTCCGGCTCCCGTAGGAGTCCGGACGAGGTCTGTCTGCAACCGAAGTCGGGGATGAGGCCCGGCTCCCATAGGGGTCCAGGTGGAGTCTTCCTGCAATTAAATTCAGGAGCGAAGTCCGGCTCCCGTAGAAGTCCGGACGAAGCTCACCAGCGGTTGAAGTTGGTAATGGAGCCCGGCTCCCGTAGGAGTCCGGGCGGAGTTTGCTTGCGGTCGGAGTTATGGGCGGAGTCCGGCTCCCGTAGGAGTCTGAACGAGGTCTGTCTGCAGCTAGAGTCGGGGACGAGGCCCGACTCCCGTAGGGGTCCGGGTGGAGTCTTCCTGCAATTAAAGTCAGGGACGAAGTCCGGCTCCCGTAGGAGCCCGGATGAAGCTTACCAGCAGTTGAAGTTGGTGATGGAGCCCGGCTCCCGTAGGAGTCCGGGCGGAGTCTTCCTTGCAGTTGAAGTTTGTGACGGAGCCCGGCTCCCGTAGGAGTCCGGGCAGAGTCTGCTTGCGGTCGGAGTTGTGGGCGGAGTCCGACTCCCGTAGGAGTCCAGACGAGGCCTGTCTGCAGCCAGAGTCTGGGATGAGGCCCGTGAGGGTTAATCCCATTGAGAACTTTGGCTGAGGGTATTTTATACCCAACACTAGTCCCCCTACTTCCAAGTTCGAATTTCGAACGAAGGAAGTACAGAAAGATCATCGCAGCCGAGGTTCTCCCCTTGACGTTCACGCGCGACCATCCTCAGATGTGCTGGCATTTAATGCGCGCATGCTGGAGCCTTTTTTCGATTAGGGCGACCCGAAGAGCCTTTTCGGAACTCCCATCGGGACGTGATCCCAAGCGTCGTGCCATGAAAGTTTGCGAACGGTCAATTTTAGGTCGCGGTGAGTGGGACACGTGGTAGGTATTGGTTGGCCTAGGGGCACCTACCGCCATAATTGCGCCAGGCTCCGTTGCCTATTTAATCCCCCCACCCTTCCTCCAGGGGCTTTACTTCGCCTAAAGGTTGACATCTTTCTTTCGCCTGAGAGCTTAGCCACTCAGCCACTCCATCGGTGCCCCTTTCGACTTCGAGCATCCTCCACGCTGGTCTTTGCCATCTCTCTGCCGTCTCCAGCCCCCCGATTCCTCTCTAAGGGGTTCCCCCGCTAGGGCCTCCGCCCCGGAGGCCAACCTCAAGAGGATGCCACGGACTTGGAAGAGTGCAAGGAGGAGAACAGCAGTCTGCGAGTTCTCCGGTTGTCGAGCTGCCGCTGAGGGTTCCCGTCGCTTTAAAGGGGGCTCGAGGGAGAATTTCTTCAACAACAGGGGTTTAATAATGGGGACAATCGGTGAAGGCTTTCTACCTGAGAATTTCAGAGTAGCAGGATGGGGTGACACAAGTCAAGAGGGTGGAGCTGTCGTCACAAGTTATGGCGGGATCCTTGATGTCGTCGGGGCTGAGGGACCAGAAGCGGTCGGCGCCGACGGTGGGGCAGTAAAACTTGTTGCGGGGACGGTGGAAGTAGCGCATGCCGACCTTGCCGGAACACTTAGGACGGTGGTTGTCATGGAGCATTCGGTGATGGCGCATATCTCCGACGCCATTGCTGCCTCCGGGGCAACTCCGGTTCTTCTTGAAATAGGTCATCATCGCCGCTGCCGTTGCCCTTACTGCCCCTTGGAATCTATCCCATCCTTTTCCCCCTAGGGTTGGGATTTTGAAGGTGGAGCGGAACAAGATGGGGGCGAGAGCCGATAGGCTTGTCACACGCACTGGAAAATATGGTTGGGAAGGACAGAACCGGGAAGAGAAGTTTACAACTCGAAGTGGCCTCCGGTGTATTCCTTTCGAGTTTTGTAACAATGTTTTCCTTTTCTGGCCCTCCGGGTCTTGTAACATACATCGAGAAATGAGAAGGAGATTTTGTTACTTCGTTTGCGCTTTGCGTCGAATTGTTGTCTGCCGAACTTCCTTTCTTTACTATTGCTGTGGTTGCATTCCCTTCTCTTTACTTCTCTTCTTCTTTCACTCTTTTTTCTTTTTTTTTTTTTTTTTTTTTTTAACGTCGTCCGTAGGTTGCTGGTAGTGGTCACGTCGGCTCGCCTTTCAGTTGTCCTTCTCCTTCAACCAATGGCTCTGTAATGTATATTGGATGAATAATATGAGAAGGGAAACTTCTGCTACCTCTTATACTCACGTATTGAATTATCGCTTGCCGAGTTTCTTCTCGACCTTCACGTCGTTCGAAGGTACCCGATTGCCATCGTATCGACCCATCTTTTTCGCCCATGGCCACAGATTTGTCTGGGGCCGCTCGGGTCTGGTGCCCCCCATCAGGGCTCGGGCTCGGAGGTCTGATATTTCGTCACCCCGAGGAAGTCTCATCTCGAGCTCGTGTTGAGAACTTCCTTGAGAGCCGGGGTCCTTGATAAGAACCCCAATCCTTGCTGAGATGGGGTTCTCTGCATCTTCAATGCTGTTTGTCTTCCATTCATCACTGACATGGTCCGTCGCCTTTCTTTTTAGCCCCTCCTCCCTTTTTTTTTTCGTTTGGAATTTTTCCTCCGCTCTTGGCGGGGCTGCGAGAGTCCGGCTCCCGTAAGCAAAGTCGTGGGTGAGATCTGGCTCCCGTAGGAGTCCGATCGAAGTCCACCTGCAATCAAGGTTAGAGACGAAGTTCGGATCCCGTGGGAGTCCGAACGGAGCTTACTCGTAAGTGAAGTCGTGGGCGGAGCTCAGGTCTCATAGGAGTCCGGGCGAAGCCTTCCCGCAGTTGAGGTCGGAGGCAGAGTCCGACCCCCGTGGGAGTCCGGACGGAGTTTACCGATGGTCAAAGCCGGAGACGAAGTCCGGCTCCCGTAGGAGTCCGGATGGGGTCTTATTGCGAAGGGGGCGCTGGGAAAGGTCCCCCCTTTTTTCTCTTCTGGTCTTGAACGATCAGACTTTAATTGATGCCGGGACAAGGTTCTTTCCCTATTTCTGTCGTAACAGGTTTCAGCTCTGGTTAGGACGAGGTCCTCCTCTTGTCCCCAACGGGGCTGTGGGGGCACATAAGGATCGTTGCAAGGGCCTCTCCCCCCACCCGATCTAAAAGAACCGGGCCTTCGACTTTGCTCATGTTAGGGCGAGGTTCTCATCCTGTCCCTAACAAGGCTATGGGGGCGCATGTGGGCGCTGTTCGACCTCTCCCCCCATCCGGTCTAAGAGGAACCGGGCCTTCGACTTTGCTCGAGTTAGGGCGAGGTTCTCCTCCTGTCCCTAACAGGACTGTGGGGGCGCATATGGGCGTTGCAGGGCCTCTCCCCCCATCCGGTCTAAAGGGAACCGAGCCTTCGACATTGCTCAAGTTAGGGCGAGGTTCTCCTCCTATCCCTAACAGGGCTGTGGGGGTGCATATGGGCATTGCAGGGCCTCTCCCCCCATCCGGTCTAAAGAGAACCGGGCCTTCGACTTTGCTCAAGTTAGGACGAGGTTCTCCTCCTATCCCTAACAGGGCTGTGGGGGTGCATATGGGCATTGCAGGGTCTCTCCTCCCATCCGGTCTAAAGAGAATCGGGCCTTCGCCGAGATGAGGTTCCCCTCTTGCTTCTGATACAATTTGTTTGGATTGTCCTGTAGATGTAGGATAGTGCCAAAGACATGTAGATATACAACTTTTAATTAAAATGAAGTTATTGGTAGTACATCTGTAAGTTCTCTGAGCTCCATGGTCGTGGGAGGTCGGCTCCTCCTTGAGGCCCTCCGGTGATGGAGTCGATGGTCCCGATTGGAGGCCGATCCCCGGGCTGCTCCTCCCTCCTTGACAGTTCAGGTTGTGGCAGGGCCCTTCACCGATCTTCTCTACCCTCAGGCCGACGTCGGATGAACCTGTCGAGCCGACCTCGCTGGATGAGCTCCTCGATCTCATCTCGGAGCTGGATGCATTCCTCCGTGTGGCCGTGGTCACGATGGCAGAGACAGAACTTGTTGGGGTTGTGCTTCCCGGGGTGTATGCGCATCCTCTCTGGCCTAGGGAGCTGCTCCCTGACCTCCATCAGTATCTGGGTCTTCGAGGCATTGAGGGGGGCGTAGTTACGGAATCTTCCCGGTGGAGAACCCTGCCGAACCCTGCAATCCAAACTTCTCTGCCTGCGTACCTGGGGCAGAGTATGGGCACGCTTGTGCCCAGGAGGGGATCGAGAACACGGCCGAGCTTCTCTCGACCTTTTTTCGACTGTGGGCTTACTTGAGTCTCCCGCCTGCCGCTCTCTCGCGGTCTCCTCATCCTTCATTTTGAAGGCTTCTTCCACTCGAACGTACCCTTCAGCCCGAGCCAACAAATCAGCAAAATTCCTGGGGTACTTCTTCTCCAGAGAGAACAAAAGGTCATTCTTCTGAAGGCCGTCCTTCAGAGCGGCCATTACGACTGATTGGTCCAAATTTCGGACCTCCAGTGCTGTGACATTGAAACGGTTGATGTAGGCCCGAATGGACTCCCCTTCCCTCTACTTGATATTGATGAGGGACTCCGAACCCTTCCAGGGGCATCGGCTGCTGACAAAATGGGCCACGAATTGATGGCTCATCTGATCGAAGGAAAAGATGGTACCCGACTTCAATGTCGAGTACCAGTTTCTCATCGCTCCCTTCAAGGTGGATGGGAAGGCTCGGCATAGAATGGCGTCGGGAGTGCCATGAAGCAGCATCATCATCCGAAAGGCTTCCAGATGGTCGATCGGGTCCGAAGTCCCATCGTAGCTTTCAAACTGGGGGAGTTTGAAGTTTGGTAGGATCGGTTCCTGCATGATCATTTGAGAAAAGGGAGGGTCAGTGCAAATATCCTCACCATAAGGAGGGGGAGCATGGTGGAGTTCTTTGATCCGTCGGTTCATCTCTTGGAGTCTCTGATCCAGGAAATCCTCTCAATTTCGGGTCTCGAGGGTCCTCTGGCAGAATGGGGGCAGGGATCTTCCAGGGGTGGAGTCGTGATCCGATTGAGGGCTCTCCACCCTCGGGTTCGTCTTCCCAGGAAAGACGGGATGGCTGGCCCAAGTGGCCCGCCCCACCATCGGATTCTGGTGTTTCGATGACACCCTTTCCAGGCGCACTGATGCCTGCAGCTGCCGCTGCTGCTGCATGGCCTGCACAGCTTCAGTGAGGCCTCTGACCTGCTGCGCTAGCAGATCAAACTGCTCCGTGCCGACCGCCGTCATCGGAGGAGGAGGAGGAAGTCAGAAAATAGGAGGTGAGGCCAGAGCCTGAGATCTGGCCGTGGAGGCCGTGGATCGTCGCGTGGACGCCTTGCGGGGAGACATCGAGCAAAGACCAAGTGGAGGAAGGAGGAGAGGATGCCGGAAAAGATACCCGAGGGCGGTCCCATTGAGCGCTCCTTTAAGAATAAGGATACTGCGAAGACACAGGGCCCTTCCTCTAGCACCAATCCTGTTGGTGTAAAAATCCGCCTGCGTCGGAGAAGCTGGAGTCGAGGGAGTCGCGGTCGCCGTCGGGACCTGCAAAAGAAGTCTAAACCGGAGGTGGGGTTGCTCCGGCAAGACCCTCCGACGCTCAAGTCAGTTCTCTGCCTCAACAAGAATGGAGTGCTCGAATAGAAATTTTAGCAGAGTTTTGGGATAGAAATGAGAGCTTAGAGAATAACGTATCTGGGGTCCCCCTTTTTATAGGCAGAGGGTGCAACAGACTGATAGCGATGTTCGTAACCGTCTGGTAGTGGGCCGTCCATAGTCAGGAGGAATTTATTGCGAAGGGTAGTCGAGCGGAATCGTGGCTATCGCCGTAGCTTGCCATGTGGAGTCTGCCGTAGGGAGTGGAGCGGCGTCCGTTGTCGTGACTTGCCAGAGGATGGAAGAATCACGCGGTATCCATCGCAGAAAGTGGAGCAGGATCGTGGACATCATAGCGGTCTGCCAGGGAGTAATGGAGCCGTGCGAAATCCATCGCAGGAAGTGGAGCAGGATCGTGGCCGTTGCTGCGTCACGCCAGGGCATGCAGACCTGTCGGCTGAAGTTCGGCTAGAGTGTTTGGTGGAGAGGGGTGGTTAGCTATCCATTTGAGAGGAGCCCGAAGTCTGACTCCCGTAAGAGTCTGGATGAAGTCTTCCTTTAGTCGAAGTCGGGGATGAGGCCCGGCTCCCGTAGGGGTCCGGGCGGAGTCTTCCTGTAATTAAAGTCAGGGGCAAAGTCCGGCTCCCGTAGGAGTCCGGACGAAGCTTACCAGTAGTTGAAGTTGGTGACGGAGCCCGACTCCCGTAGGGGTCCGGGCGGAGTTAGCTTGCGGTCGGAGTTGTGGGTGGAGTCTGGCTCCCGTAGGAGTCTGGACGAGGTCTGTCTGCAGTCGGAGTCGGGGATGAGGCCCGGCTCCCGTAGGGGTCCGGGCGGAGTCTTCCTGTAATTAAAGTCAGGGGCGAAGTCTGGCTCCCGTATGAGTCCAGACGAAGCTTACCAGTGGTTGAAGTTGGTGACGGAGCCCGGCTCCCGTAGGAGTCCGGGTGGAGTCTGCTTGCGGTCGGAGTTGTGGGCGGAGTCTGACTCCCGTAGGAGTCCGGATGAGGTCTGTCTGCAGCCGGAGTCGGGGACGAGGCCCGACTCCCGTAGAGGTCTGGGCAAAGTCTTCCTGTAATTAAAGTCAGGGGTGAAGTCCGGCTCCCGTAGGAGTTCGGATGAAGCTTACCAGCGGTTGAAGTTGGTGACGGAGCCCGGCTCCCGTAGGAGTCCGGGCGGAGTCTGCTTGCGGTCGGAGTTGTGGGCGGAGTTCGGCTCCCGTAGGAGTCCGGACGAGGTCTGTCTGCAGTCGGAGTCGGGGACGAGGCCCGGCTCCCATAGGGGTCCGGGCGGAGTCTTCCTGCAATTAAAGTCAGGGGCGAAGTCTGACTCCCGTAGGAGTCCGGACGAAGCTTACCAGTAGTTGAAGTTGGTGACAGAGCCCGGCTCCCGTAGGAGTCCGGGCGGAGTCTTCCTTGCAGTTGAAGTTGGTGACGGAGCCCGGCTCCCGTAGGAGTCCGGGCGGAGTCTGCTTGCGGTCGGAGTTATGGGTGGAGTCCGGCTCCTGTAGGAGTCCGAACGAGGCCTGTCTGCAGCCGGAGTCGGGGACGAGGCTCGTGAGGGTTAATCCCGTTGAGAACTTCAGCTGAGGGTATTTTATACCCAACAAGTTGTTAGAAGAGTGGTGAGATAATTAGCAAGTGTTGCTAGTTTATTCTAGGATTTGATTTTTCTGTGTTGGAGCTGAAAATCAAATCCTAGGTTGTGAGACTTCTGAAGAGTATTCTCTTGATGTAATTTTGGTGGCAAAATCAAAGATGATTGGGTGTTGGTATGGTCGTACTTCGAGTTCGAAGCCGACAGTATTCTTGTGAAGAAAAGGTTCCAGCAGTACATCGGTTAGGAAGGACCTTGGTCAACTTCTGTGTGGATCACCATTAGAGGACTTCTACTTTGGAGTCTCAGGGAGATCACCTACTTACCATACTGTTCGTTGGAGGAAGTATAAACTTCTATCTCTTTGCATGCTTGTTTTTATTTTATTCAACATCTACAAGGTGATTTTAGAGTTTGAATTTTGGTTTGATAGTTTTAATTATTAAAACTATTGATATATTTATTTTAAAATTTTTAAAATTTAATTTTTGCTACATGACCAGAACCCAACAAATCTCATTGTGATCCACACACAAACTTCATAAGTATTTGACTGTACCCAATAACTTTTCATCACTGCATTAGAAATCCAGATGGTTCGACACTAAGATACAGTGAGTTGCTTGTCAGTTACTATGATGATCTCAGATCTGAAGGATACTTATGTCCATATATTTTACAAGCAGCTCTTGATAGCAGAACTCTCAACAGGTGAGTCACTTATTCAGTGATGATGTACTCCTACATCTCATCTGTATGCCATACCAGTATCATCACACTCCTTGATTAAGAGGATAACCAAGCCATATGGCACACAATAATCTCCACTCGATAAACATCATCATTCTGTAATGACGTATCATTTGGTCATGAATATGTTTAAAAACTATACGATAAATTCTCTCTTTATCATTCACTAGCATAGTTCTAAGGACTGCATCACAACACAAGAGTTCTACTATAAAGATGTAACTTTGTGATGAATAGTGCCAAAATAATTTTTATTTATCAATGAATAATTCATATACAAAGAGGAATTCAATCATCATACTATTGGTTTAGGATGCAATTCCCAATACGTTGCTCTTTAGAGATATTCTCGTCGAGCTCAATTAAACTCCCACTACCACCATCCTGGATAAATTATTTTTCTAAGAATGTGGCATTATGACTCACAATCATATTGTGATCATATAAAAAGCAAAAGTAGTACTCCATAAATTCTTTGGGATACCTTATGAAGCGAGCTACAACAAATCTATCTTCTAACTTATCAGCCTTCTGTCTTTTGATATAGGATGGACATCCTCAAGTCTTAAGGTAACTCAGATTTGGCTTCTTACCATGCCATATTTCGTATGGTGTCGTAGGAATAGATTTAGAAGAAATTCTATTTAAAATATATATCATAGTAAGTAAGATATGTCCCCAAAGAAATAAGAGTAAATTAGTGAAGCTCATCATGGATCGGACCATATCCAATAGGATCCTATTTTTCCTTTTGGATATCCCCCTGAGTTGAAGCATGCCGGAAGAAGTCTATTGAGAGACTATGTCGTTCTTCTTAAGATATCTTAGAAATTCAGTACTTAGATATTCTCCTCTTAGATCAGATCATTAGACTTTGATGGATTTATCTATTTGCTTCTCTACCTCATATCTAAATTTTTGAACTTTTTAAAGACTTCAGACTTATATTTCATGGCCAACACATACCCGTACTGTGATAGATCATCAGTAAAGATAATGAAGTAGCTATAACCACTCTTGGTCTGTACATCAAATGAGCCACACACATTAGTGTGTATTAGGGCTAGTAACTCAGTGGCCCTTTCTCCTTATCTCACAAAGGATAACCTAGCTATTGTTTCTCGAAGGTAAGATTCTCAGGTCGGAATTGACTCAGATTTAATCAAGTCTAGGATCCCATCATTTTTCAATCTATTTATCTTATCCTCTCCAATATAGCCAAGCCCATGGTGCCATAAGTACTTATGGTTAAACACATCTCTAGATCTCTTTTGGCCTATGGCACTCATTACTTGTTCGTTTAAGTTCACATTAGAACGAACATACAAGTGATAAAGACTGTCAGTCAAAAGATCAGATGCAACCAATTTATTTCATAAATAAATAGAATAGTAGTCTTTATTAAATTAAAAGATAAATCTATCCTATACTAGTACAGAGATCGAAATCAAATTTTGACTAACTATAGAAATAAAATAACGGTCTTTTAAATCTAATCTAAAGTTTGACGGTAATCGAAGTGGGTAGGTTCCAATGGCTTTTGCAGCAACCTTTGCTCTATTGCCAACCCAAAGGATCATGTCATCTTGCCTCAACCTCCCACTTTCTATTAGACCCTGCATTGAAATATATATGTGTATACTTGAACCAAAATCCAATACCTAATTAGAAGTAGAAGAAACTGTTAGGTTAAATTCTATTATGAGTATGCCTTCATCAAGCATTTTATCCATTTTCTTCAGGCTCTCTAGGATAGAGTGCCTTGAACCCTTCAAGGTTCTCTCAGCAGTGACCAATATATTGACCAACTTGGATAAGTTGCAATCAAATTTGTTCATATTGTAGTTTACGTAACTTGCCCAAACGAACTAGTAAGAGATTGAAGGATCAAATCCACCTTTAACTCCCTCTGCATAGTAAGCCCAAGCTTCTCAAGCTTCTCAAGGTCCTGGATCATTGTCATACAATGATTGTGGACAGACTGCCCCTTGTGCATCTTCATATTGAACAACCGCTTGGATAATTTGAAGTGCACAGTTTGGCTCTGCTCATTATATAGCTCTTGTAGGTGAGTGATTATGGCACAAGTAGTGGGCATGTGCTCATGCTGGCTTTGCAGCCAATTTGACATGAAAGCCAGCACATAGCACTTTACCCTAAGGTCATATACTGTCTACTTGTCCAGAGCAGCTCTTTGCTTTATCATAGGATGGGCTGGTAAAGCTGGGGCATCTTGATCGAGTACATACTCAATTTTTTTGGATGTCAGGACTATCCTGACATTTCTGAGTCAGTTCTTAAAATTTATATCGATCAGATGGTTGGTTTCAAGGATATGAGCTAAAAGATTAGAGACCGACATTGTTTATCTATGAGAGTAAAGATTCTAGTTAGATATTTAGACTAAAAGTTATATTTGCTCTAGAAACTTTTAGATGCAAATAAACTCCCACTATTTTTTTAGATTTCGATACTTTTCGAGTGGAAAGTGAAAATCCGACACAACCATGCAAGATCTTTAGTGGGTGCTGTAGTCCCATCGATGCCGTACACCTCACCTAACAGTTATTGATGATACGTATATTGATGCATAGGCAACTTTTTTCCTAGATGCTTCTCTAAGCATATTGCAGTGACTTGATCTCTAAGTCATGTGAGCTCAGATAACACATATTGTCCCACTCCTTAGTTTAGCCAACCCACCATTCATGAGCAGGTGTGAAGCTGTCATTGAGTCCCTCAGATAACACATATTAGGTCCAATCTCATCTTCACCTTGGAGTCACTCTTTGCTAGTAGAGTGGTTGCATGCTTTCGATGCAACTGAATCACTATAACTAGCCGAGAACAGTCAATGCCAGTAGCACATCCAGACTTCTACAACGATGGAAGATCATAAGGCTTAATATTGATTGAGGAGGTTTACATCAGGTCTCATCTAATCAATCATCATATGACCGATCTAATTGGTATGGGCTAAATCAAAATACCTTAGCAATTAATGAACCCAATCATCCAATTGATCAGATAAGTAAGATTGATGGGAGGGTACGTCATGAACTTGCTATAGAAAAAAATGTATAGGTGAGTGGCCTTCCAATTAAAAACTACCAATTGAGACTTGCCTTAGATATCAAATGATTTATTGGATTCAATTAGTGAGCTTAGGTGAATCAGGTTCAAGCAATAAAGCTAAATTAGGTCCTTAGGTTGATTTGATTCTACATATGGGGTTTAATTGACTCAATCTACAACACCTATAGAATCACTAGCTCAATTGATCTAACCCAAATCAATATTTAACTCAGTTTGATTAATAGCTACATCAATTTCAATCCAATATAATCTAATCATAACCTAAGATGTAATCCTAATATAAAACTATCCATGTCCAACAATTCATGCACACACACACTAATTTCAGATCATAAAACTAATTTTTAGATCTAAATTTATTGTATAAAAAAAAGATTTTGGTTCTCGAAATATTTTTAAAATGTATGCAATTATATGTCATATATATGAAAAATTTTAAATTTTTTAAAAATTAATTTTAGATCTAAACATACCACATATATCGCATACATAAAAAATTCAGATCGTAGAAATTTAATTTCTAACCTAAGCATACTATCATATATCATATATATGATTAAAAATTAAAACTAAAATATTTTTTGGATCTGAACATAAAGACATATATCTCATGTATGAATCAAAATTAAAATTTTAAAAATAATTTTGAAAACTGTTATGCTACTTTCATAGATATGAACCTACAGCTCTAATACCACTGTTGGATTTTTGTAGGTAATATTTTTAGCATCTACTTACAATAAAAATAAAAAATAAAAAATATAATAAAATAAATTTTATATTAATTAAAATTACAATTTAATTATAAAAAAATTAAAAAAATAATAAAATAAAATAAAATTATAATAAAGATATGAAGTTGATCAGTATAGCCTCATCAGGAAGATGGTTGATGATCTCTCCTTCTTTCTTCGTACTCTGTGGAGTGAACTGACTTCTTTTCTTTTTTTCTTTGGATCTCTATATTTTTCTTCCTTTTTTTTATTTTTTTATCATATTTTTTACTATTTTTCTCTTGTACCATGGCTTCCTTTTTATAGATGCTACTTTTTTCGAGTCTTGGTAATATTTGGAGTCTCAAAACCCCTCAAAATAGTGTCCAAAATGTGTCCAAGGCATATCCCTACATTCTGACCGTTGGATGTGCACTGAATGCCTGAGATCAACCCAAAAAATCACCATTTATCTCCTTATATCAGTCGAGAATGTTGTGGATCGTCTGATTGCATGATGGATTGAATTCGACCATTGAATGGTGCAAAAATAGCTCCCAAAAGTCTTCTTTTGCTCGAAAACATTGTTGGCCATTCGATCAAATATCAGAGAGAACCACAGCTGTCCGATTGCGCAGTTGATGTGGGCCACCACCGCTGGATATGGGATAATGCATCCTCAGCTATTCGATCGCATGTTTCAATCGATCTCAGTCATTGATCAGTGCATAGGAGCCAGGCCGCCCCATGGACCACGACAAAGATCAGGCAAAATTATGCTGTGGACCGCACCCCTGATTCCATGGACCGACCGATCGATCCATCATGCATCGAAGGCTCTTTAAAATAGATTTTTGAATATTTTTGCTTGATTTTTGCTTGGATTTTATGCCTAAAAAATAGAAAAAAATATAAATAAAAATTTTCATTAATTTTTTAATTATTTTGGTGCTTAAATTGCTCAATCAGTTTGACATCTATTTTTCATAAATATGCTCTAATTTTATATTTTTTAAAATTATTTATTTTTATAAAAAAATAATTTAGTTATGAAATTAGAGTTTTAGAAGATGTTAGCATCATTAATTACCTAAAATACTTAAAATAAATATACAAATAGATGACTCATCACACCCCCCAACTTAAACTTTATTTGTCTTCAAGTAAGAAAGGATGTAGAGTTAAGTACCATTTTACTTAGAGTTTCAAATTTTATTAGATAATTTTCAAAAAAGACTATTGATATTCAGCAGAGCATGAGTGAGATATGTCATTGGGGTATTAGTACTAATTAATGTGGAAGTTAAGTCGAGAACACTAAATCTTTTTCTAAATTTTTTTCTAAATTGCCCCGACTTTTATCTTTAAATCTTCTAACTTTCATAAGGACAAATGTATTGTTACTTTCATCGTTCATTTATTATAAAAACATCTTCACATTGCCCACATTTTGATGCAAACTATAATGCTTACTTAGATGAAGGGATCTGATTATTCAATGGGAGATCAATGTTCAGACTTTACTCTTTTTTTTATATTTTTTTAATGTTGTACCACTATTGAGTGCTTAACCTCTTAAGCTTTCTGTTTGATCAATGTAGTGCGTTTTCAGCCAATGACTCTCAAACTAGATGGCTTTAGGGTACTAAGTATAAAATATTTCTTAGACTTACTTACTCGAATCAAACAGGCTACGAGTTAAGACTAATTTTACAACAGAACTTCTTTGCCCTTCATATCTTTTGATGTAAAACTCAATGCTTGCTTAAGAAAAGAGGCTCGATTACTCAGCATGAAGTACTTGAATTTTTTTTTCTATTTTCATGAAGAAATGTATAGTTATCCTACACAAGCCCATAGGAAGTAAACGCTTCTTTGATATTGGTAAGGAGATTTAGAAATACTCAAGAAAAAAAATATTTATGTTCTAAACTTAACTTTTTATTGAATTTTTTTAACACTTAATCCCTTGATATCTCACAAACTCTCTGATCTATGTATCATTTTTTTTAAAAAAAATACTTAGTTCAACTCAATTTTTAAGCATAATCAGCTACTTAAATGCTAAATACTAACTTTTTTGAGTACTTAAATTTTTTTTTTTATTATCCCCCCCAACTTAATCGATATTGTCCTCAATAGAGTAAGAAAAATAAAAGGTGCATACAAAGAGGAAGAAAAGGAGAGATGTCACTTGATCCAGAAGTCTTTTCAAAATTGATTCTCTCTCAACTTAGACAATACTATCTTTAAATCTCTACAAAAGATACTAAGTAAGACTTGATTAATCTAAATAAAATGTAAAAGATATCAAAAAGCAGAAGCTGGATTACCTCTCAGAAAGTACTAAGTTTACTCTCTTCAGTCAGACATAATGCAGATTCTACTTATCCTGTATCAAATATTAGATTGACAAATTCTAATGATTTTGGATTGCTAATCTCAAGAAGATGGCCTACGATCCTTTTATTGATATATTTTAGTATTTTGTTGCCAATCTCCAGAATGTAGTTCACGACCCCATTCTTAGTTAGTTTCATCCTTCTCATTTTAAGAAGATAATTTACAAACACATTTACAGACTCTTGTTTGTTGAGAATTTATTCTATTTGTTCTTCTAAAATGCTCATAAAGTGAGTTTTTGGGTTAGAAGTTGAGTTTCATGCAATGGATACCAGAAGGGTGTCACTTGATTCTAAACATATGTACTCAAGTGTGACCAAGGATGACTTCAATTTTGGAGGAGGTGATGATTCTAGAGAGGAAGAACCGACTTCTAGGACTGAAGAAAATAGGACTCTTGGTTTATATATCTCGAATAACTCATTCATTCTCTTCTTTCATTTATCTTTCTCACTCAGATTAGAACCAACATCAGTATCATTTTCGTGCTCCAGTTCTTCTATTAGCTTAGTCTTAGTACTAATCTCTTCTTCTAAATTTTTATTTTGGCTAACATTAGTACTAGCCTCTCTCACCTAATTTTGGTATGGATTCTTAAGAATCCTATCACTTCTAAGCTCAGAAATTGCTTTGACATTCTCAAATTGAGGATTCTTAGGTGGGAGACTAGATTGATGACTAGGTTCAGGTGGTTGGTGGATGGGTGGATTGTTCCTAAAATTTAATATTGGTTGGCTCGATAATTTGAAAGAAATATGTCCTACAAGTCAATCAAAATTTATATTTTGATAGATTTTTTTTATAATCTTTTAGACTCATGTAATTGACACTTTATAAATAAAAGGCATTTATTTTTCATTATGTGCTGCATCTTACTTTTGTAATGATTGTGATAAACTCCATTAATTAGGGTAATGGCTTTAGGGTTATGATGAGATCATACCTATGAGATCTAAAATTTTAAAAATCTTGATTTAGAATATTCTTAATCATAGGAGCATTGAGTAGGAGATCAATATTTTGAAAAGACTGGCACTTCCTATGTATGCTCGATGGAGAGGGTGACTGATCTCATAAACCACTTGTGTGAGACACTAATATAAGGATGTGGGTGCTCATTAGAGAATGAGTTCAATGAATCAATCTGATTTAAGAAACATCTTATGGAATTAACTTAACCATCAAAAGATATTTTCTTGTAGTGGGAGTTGTGCATGTAATCTTTTTACCTGAGACTACTATAGAACCTTATATATATGAATCCGTATTTTGGTTACTCATTCATGACTTAGTCATGTACGGGGTGTTCTGGATATGGTGGAATATGTATGGAGGTTGTGAGTAGGTCAATATAGAATCGATCACTCCTAGTAAGAGAAGATCGCATCCTACTTGCTTTAATCAACTGATGATTTAAGAAGTCTTTGATCAAAGTAGAATAAAAATAAAAAAAAGTTTCTAATATTTTATTAATTGAATCATCATTATAAGTCTAAAAAAAATATAAATATGATATTGGATCTGATATCATTCCATATCCAGAGTCATATTCAGGATGTAGATTGATCACATGATCGAATTACACAGTAACTTTCTATTAAAAAATATTTTTGATATTTCTATCAAAATTTTATATCTTTTAGATAGACATGATATGTTGCTAGACATCAATCTTATCTTATAAATTTGATTGAACTAAAGAGTTTAATTCAATCATCAATTAGAAAGGATTCTAATTGCTAAAATCGAATTAGCACTATTAGACCTAAATCGGTTAGCTTGAATTCTAATCAAATCAGGTCAACTTGCACTTAGACTCACTGCTGGCTAGATGTAGAATTGAATAGGTCATACACAAAGAGAATTGAGTAAGGGTCCAATTAGATTAGATCATGTTTGCAGGATGAACATGCTAATACATGTTGCAAACCCTAGCTCCTTGTTTCAAATCGGGTTCAAAATTGGTTTTGGATTAAGGTCAAATCAGATTTGGTCCTAAATTAAGTTGACTCATGGTTGATTGAGCCAACCAATTGGTGCCTCCTTCCTAGCATCCCACATGCTAGAGATTCTCTCTTTGGTAAGTGAAGATAGTTTTGTGCGCAAAGAAATATTTGGCGCCCCATGGGATGGGATGCCACATTCCATCTTTATCCACTTTAATCTCTGATGAAAATTTTATATGAGGTGGCCTTCTGATTATTAAGAGGAATAGAAGAGTCTTTCTACCTCTTAATCACTTATTTTTTATCAAAAAAATTGGATAAATGAGGAATCCTTGCCGCCCACAACCATGTGCCTTATATGAGAGTCTATATTGTTATGGACTCTTATCCATATGTCACACCTCCTTTTAATTTGATTTTTTCTCCATGCCTAAAGCAAGTTAGCACCTCCCTTATGGGCCCTTGGATGGCCAGAGTGCACTGATCAAGGGTGGAGAAAAATGCCATCCAAGAGAAGCCTCGCAATGTCTCGAAAAACATCGAATTTTTTTTTTCGAAGAGTCTTTCTGCACGAAGCATCTCTTGGATTTTTTTTTTGATGTTTGCCACATGTCAGAAGGCTTGCTGATGGGTGTGTGAAATTGGTTGGAGGCATGAGAATTTCTGGTTGGGTGTGAGTTTTCGCATGGAGAAGGCACAAATTGTTCCTGATGGCATCTGGTCACTAAGTATAAATAGGATGCTGCGTCGGGGTTCAGATTCATTAAAATTCTTCTCTTATCCCTTCTTTCTTACACTACTCTCCCTCTTGTCTAATTATTTCATTCCTTTTCTTGTTAGGACAAGTCTAAAAATAGTAAGGACAAGTCCAATTTTAGGACAAGGGCTTAAGAAGAGACATAAAGAAGACAAAGAGACAAGAAAGATAGAGATAGGAAGGCTAGGAGGAGAGGAAGGTAGCCCTGAGGTTGTGTTGCCTAAAGGAGTTCTTGGAAGAAGAATTCAGTGGGAGGATCCATCTTAAGGAGGTGGTGTCTTGATCAAAGCCCTGTGTGGATCACTGTTGGAGGATGAATACTTGGGTGCCTGGTGGAGATTCTGCTGGAGTTTTAGAATAAGCATTGCAGGTATTCCTCTATATCTTTAATTATATTATGAAAATATTTTATTTGATTGTTAATCATCAAGGAGGTGCTGGTTTAAGAGTTTAATGTTTAGAATTTCTTAGTTTAACTTTTGAAATCCATTATGCTTTCATTGTGCATGTTGTCTGTGAAATCCTACAGTGGTATCAGAGCTGGTCTTGTTTGGTTCAATCATATATAAGATAATATTCATGTAATGCATGCTATGCAAATGTTCATAGTTTAAAATTAATTATTCTATGAATTATGCTTTTATATGATGATATGAATTGATGTATGTTTGATCCATTACTTCATCATTCTGAAATAAGGTTGTCCTAACATAACGGGGTTGTGCTGCAAGATTGTCCTAGAATGATGAATGTTCATATATTACACTGGCACATATAAAATGATTAGTGCTGATATATATTAGTGTGCATTTGCATTATGGAATTAGAATATGTATGAGACCAATGAAACCCTCATAAAATTATATTAAGTAGTAGTGATAGCAACTATGGGCTAATCAATTCTTGATCAATTGGTGTCTAAGAAAGTGCTACAGGTGGTTCTTTAATTGGTTTCGTTGACTAACCTGACTAATTTATTGGTGTCTAAGGAAAGCAGCGAAGGGACCCCCACCTACTTACATGGCTAATTTGGTTAAGCGATCTTGAAATTAAAAATTCTAATATTGAAAATACTACTAGGGGCCTTTTTTCATACTAGGTTAATGTTACATCATGAACTATGGCAAGTTTGTTGTGTTACCATAAAGTTTGCCATAGGGACTGATATAACATAATCTTGCTGTGTATAAGATGTTTACGGCAATTTTGGATATACAGCTTTGTTGTATTAGTACAAAGACAGTAATATTTGAATTTGACTGTATTAAAATAAAAGGTCTTACTTAACTAAAATATTATAGTTTGTTGTGTTACCATAAGGCTATTAATATTTTAGAGATTATGATAAAGTTGAAAATTGCATGAGATGCAATTAGAATGAGTTTCCTACTTATGAACTCATAAGAATTTATTATGTTACTGTTGGTGCAAAAACCCGCTTGCGTCGGAGAAGCTGGAGTTGAGGAAGTCGCGGTCGCCGTCGGGACCTGCAAAGGAAGTCTAAACCGGAGGTGGGGTTGCTCCGGCAAGACCCTCCGACGCTCAAGTCAGTTCTCTGCCTCAACAAGAATGGAGTGCTCGAACGAAAAATTTAGCAGAGTTTTGGGATAAAAAGATGAGAGCTTAGAGAATAACGTATCTGGGTCCCCCCTTTTTATAGGCGGAGGAGGTAACGGATTGATGGCGACGTTTGTAACCGCCTGTCAGTGTGCCGTTCAGGGTCAGGAGGGGTTTGTTATGAGGAGTAGCGGAGCGGAACTGTGGCCATTACTATGGCCTGCCACGTGGAGCCTGTTGTAGGTAGTGGAGCGGAATCATGGCCGTTAATACAGCCTGTCAGGGAGTAATGGGGTCGCGTAGGGTCCGCCGCAAGGAGTGGAGCAGGATCATGGCCGTTATTGTGGCCTGCCAGGGAGTAGTGGAGCTGCGCGGAATCCGCCGCAGGAAGTGGAGCAGAGCTACGACCGTTACTGCGGCCTGTCAGGGGCCACAGATCCATCGGCTAAAGCTCGGCAGCGGTCGGAGTCCGGCCCCCATAGGGGTCCGGGCGGAGTCCTCCTTGCGGTTGGGGTCGTGGGTGGAGCCCGGCTCCCGTAGGAGTCTGGGCAAAATTCCCTGCAATCAAAATCAAATGTGAAGTCTGGCTCCCGTAGGAGTCCGGACAAGGCTTACCGGCAGCCGATGTTGAGGACGGAGCCCGGCTCCCGTAGGAGTCCGGGCGGAGTCTACTTGCGGTTGAAATTGTCGGCGGAGCCCGGCTCCCGTAGGGGTCCGGACGAAGTTTGTCTGCAGCCGTTGGAGTTGAGGATGAAACCCGGCTCCCGTTGGAGTCCGGGCGGAGTCTTCCTGCAATTAAAGTTAGAGGCGAAGTCCGGCTCCCGTAGGAGTCTGGACAAGGCTTACCGGCAGCTGATGTTGAGGACGGAGCCCGGCTCCCGTAGGAGTCCGGGCGGAGTCTACTTGCGGTTGAAGTTGTTGGCGGAGTCCGGCTCCCGTAGGAGTCCGGACGGAGTCTGCTTGCGGTTGACGTTGGCGACGAAGCTCGGCTCCCGTAGGCGTCCGGGCGGACCTCCTGGAGCCGATTCTGCTGAGGACTTCGGCTGTGGGTATTTTATACCCAACACCAGTCCCTCTACTTTCGAGTTTGAATTTCGAACGAAGGAAGTACAGAGAGAGATGGGCACAGCCGAAGCCGTCCCCTCAAATCCTGCACACTGTCGCTTCCAGATATTTTGGCATTAAATGTGTGCATGTCGGAGCTCTTTTTCTGGTTAAGGTGACCTGGAGAGTCTTTTCGGAACTCCCGCCGAAACGCGATCCCAATCATCGTGCTACGAAAATTTGCGAACGATCAATCCTTGATATCGGTGAGGGGGACATGTGGAACACGTGGCATGCATCAGTTGGCCTAGGTACACCCGCTGCCATAACTGTGCCAAGATCCGCTGGCTATTTAAACCCTCTACTCTTCCTTCGGGGTTTCATTCTGCCGAGAAGACGGCACCTTTCTTTCGTCTGAGAGCCTAGCTACTCAGCTACTTCTCCCGCACCGGTCCTTGCCGTCTTCAGCCCCCCAATTCTTCTCTAAGGGGTTCCCACGCCATGTCCTCTACCCCGGAGGCCATCCTTGAAGGGATGTCTAGGGCTTGGAGGAAGGCGAGGAGGAGAACAGCGGCCGGTGAGGATCCCCGTCGTTTCAAAAGGGGCTCAAGGAAGAATCCCTTCAACAACAGGGGTTTAATAACGGGGGCCGCCGGTAAAGTTATTCTGCTCGAGAATTTTGGAGTAGCAAGGCGGGATGATACCGGTCGAGAGGGCAGAGCTGTCGTCACAAGCTGTGGCGGGATCCTTGATGCCGTCGGGGCCGAGGGACCAGAAGCGGTCGGCGTCGACGGTGGGGCAGTAAAGCTCGTTGCGGGGGCGGTGGAAGTAGCGCATGCCGACCTTGCCGGAGCATTTTGGATGGTGGCTGTCGCGGAGCATTCGGAGATGGAGCATATCTCTGGTGTCACCGCTGCCTCCAAGGTGACTCCGGCTCTTCTTGAAACAGGTCTTCGTCACTGCTGCCGTTGCCCTTACCGCCCCCGGGAATCTATCCCACCCTTTTCCCCCTAGGGTTGGGACTTCGGAGATGGAGCGAAGCGAGACGGAGCGAGAGCCGATAGGTCCGTTACACGCACTGAAGAACGCGGCTGAGAAGGACAGAGATGGGGAGAGGAGTTGGCAGCTTGGAGCGGCCTCCGGTATATCCTTTCCGAACTGTGTTCGCGAGACTTGCAATGATGTATATCTTTTTTTTTTCTTGACCCACCGGGTCTTGTAACGTATATCTTGTTAGTTGAAAAATGAAAAGGAGATTTTGTTACCTTGTCTGCATCTTGCATCAAATAGTTGTCTGTCGAACTTCTTCATTTTTCTTTCCTCTTTCTTCCTCCTTTTCTTCTTTTTCTTTTTCACGTCGTCCTAAGGTCATCGATGACCTCTTTTATCCGTGTAGGGTTGTTATTTATCGAGCTCCTTTTCAACTTTTATGCCGTTCGAAGATACCCGGTTGTCATTTTTTCATCAATGGCTGCAGGTTCGCTCGGGGCCATTCGGGCCCGGGGTCCCTCCTAGGGCTTGAATTCGGGGATCCGAGCTTCTGTTGCCCTGAGGAAGTTGCCACATTTTGCATTGAAAGCTTCCTTGAAAGATGGGACTCCTGATGGGAGCCCCAATCCTCGCTGCGACAGGGTTTTCTGTACCTCGGGTGCTGTTTGTTTTTCAGTCGTCACTGTTGCGATCCATTGCCTTCCTTTTTCGCTTGGAGTTTTTCTCCGCTGAAGCCGAGGCAAAGTTCGGCTCCCGTGGGAGTCCGGACGGAGAATCCCTCTTGAAGTTGGAGATGTGGGCGGAGCCCGGCTCCCGTAGGAGTTTGGGCAGAGTCCTCCTGCGATTAAAGTTAGGTGTGAAGTCCGGCTCCCATAGGAGTCCGGATGGATCTTACTGGCGGTTGAAGTTGGTGACAGAGCCCGGCTCCCGCAGGGATCCGGGCGGAGTCTCCCTTGAGGTTGGAGTCGCAGGCGGAGCCCGGCTCCCGTAGGAGTCCGAGCAGAGTCCTCTCGGAGTTGATGTTGCGGGCGGAGCCCGGCTCCTGTAGGAGTTCGGGCGGAGCCTCCCTTGGCGTAGTGGACAGAGCCCAGCTCCCGTAGGAGTCAGGGCGAAGTCTTCCTGCAATCAAAGTCATAGGCGAAGTCTGGCTCCCGTAGGAGTCCGGACAAGGCTTATCGACAGTTGCTGCTATCGACGGAGTCTGGCACCCGTAAGAGTCCGGACGAAGCTTACCGGCAGTCGAGGTTGGCGACGGAGCCCGACTCCCATAGGAGTTCGGGCGAAGTTGTCCTATAGTCGATGTCGGTGACGGAGCCCAGCTCCCGTAGGAGTCCGGACGGAGCTGTCCTGTAGTCGAAGTCGGTGACGGAGCCCGACTCCTGTAGGAGTCCGGGCGGAGCTGTCCTGTAGTCGAAGTCGGTGACGGAGCCCGACTCCCATAGGAGTCCAGGCGGAGCTGTCCTGTAGTCGAAGTCGGTGACGGAGCCCGGCTCCCGTAGGAGTCCGGGCGGAGCTGTCCTGTAGTCGAAGTCGGTGATGGAGCCCGGCTCCTGTAGGAGTCCGGGCGGAGCTGTCCTGTAGTCGAAGTCGGTGACGGAGCCCGGCTCCCGTAGGAGTCCGGGCGGAGCTGTCATGTAGTCGATGTCGGCGACGGAGCCCGGCTCCCGTAGGAGTCCGGGCTGGGTTTACCACCGGTCGAAGTTGCTTAAGCTAGGGCAAGGTTTTCCTCCTGGGGGGCGCATATGGGCGTTGCAGGGCCTCTCCCCCCATCCGGTCTAAAAGAACCAGGCCTTTGACTTTGTTCATGTCAGGATGAGGTCCTCCTCCTGTTCCTGACATGACTGTGGGGGCATGTTAGGGCGCTGTAAGGCCTCTCCCCCCATCCGGTCTAAATGGAACCGGGCCTTCGATTTTGCTCAAGTTAGGGCGAGGTTCTCCTCCTGTCCCTAACAGGGCTGTGGGGGCACATATGGGCGTTGTAAGGCCTCTCCCCCCATCCGGTCTAAATGGAACCGGGCCTTCGACTTTGCTCAAGTTAGGGCGAGGTTCTCCTCCTGTCCCTAACAGGGCTGTGGGGGCACATATGGGCGTTGTAGGGCCTCTCCCCCCATCCGGTCTAAATGGAACCGGGCCTTCGACTTTGCTCAAGTTAGGGCGAGGTTCTCCTCCTGTCCCTAACAGGGTTGTGGGGGCACATATGGGCGTTGTAGGGCCTCTCCCCCCATCTGGTCTAAATGAAACCGGGCCTTCGACTTTGCTCAAGTTAGGGCGAGGTTCTCCTCCTGTCCCTAACAGGGCTGTGGGGGCACATATGGGCGTTGTAGGGCCTCTCCCCCCATCTGGTCTAAATGGAACCGGGCCTTCGATTTTGTCGGGATGACGTTTCCCTTTCGTTTTTGACACAGCTTGTACGAATTGTTCAAAGACATACAGGTATGCAATTTTCAATTAAAATGAAATCATTGGTAGTACACCCACAAGTTTTTCGAGTTCCACGGTCGCGGGAGGTTGGCTCCTCCGAGTTTCTTAAGATAATAAGTTCCCGGTCGGGCTACTTCTTTGACTTCATACGGTCCTTCCCAGTTTGGGACGAGTTTCCCCCGGTCCTGAGGTTGCGAGACAGTAGCTCGTCGAAGTACTAGATCTCCTGCTTTGAAGGCTTTGTTCTTGACCCGGGCATTGTAATATCGAGCAACTTTCTATCTGTAGGCTGCCATTCGAACCTGAGCGATCTCCCGTCTTTCTTCCAGCAGGTCGAGGTTGGCTCTAAGACTTTGTAAATTTTGGTGTTCGTCGAATGCCACGACTCGTGCTGACGGAAGTTTAAGCTCGATTGGGATGACGGCTTCCGTACCGAAGGCTAAAGCAAAGGGGGTCTCCCCTGTAGGTAACCTCTGGGTAGTCCGATACGCCCATAGCACATGATAAAGCTCGTCCGCCCAAGTTTCCTTTGCTTTTTCAAGCCTTGTCTTAATCCCCTGCAAAAGAGTTCTGTTAGTCACCTCAGCTTCGCCGTTCGCCTGGGGATGGGCTACTGATGTGAAGTTGTGGGAGATGTTTAGATCTTCACAGAATTCGGTAAATTTTGCTCCCGCGAATTACCGTCCATTATCAGTGATTAGGGTTCTAGGCAAACCGAACCTGCACATGATCGATTTCCAGACGAAATCTTGCACTTTCGCTTCTGTGATTTTTGCTAGTGGTTCGGCTTCAACCCATTTGGTGAGGTAGTCGATCGCTACAAGGAGGAACTTCCTTTGTCTAGACACCATGAGAAAGGGGCCAAGGATATCCATCCCCCATTGTGCAAAAGGCCATGGGGCACTCAAGGGTGTGAGCTCGGTGGCGGGTTGTCTCTGGACGTTGGCGTATCTCTGGCATCGATCACACTTTTTGACATATTTAATCGAATCATGATGCATCGTTGGCCAGTAATATCCTTGGTGGAGCAGCTTGTGGGATAGAGATCTAGCTCCCAAATGGTTTCCGCAAACTCCCTCATGTACTTCCCATAAGGCGTAGTCAGCTTCCAAGGGTCGGAGGCATTTCAAGAGGGGCAAGGAGTATGATCTTTTGTACAATTTGCCCTCATAAAGGATGTACCAGGAGGCTTAATTTTGGAGCTTTCAAGCCTCCTTCGCATCCTGGGGGAGAACTCCATCTCTAAGATAGGTGATCAGCGGGTCGACCCAGCTGGGCTCGTGGTCGATCTCCATTACGGGCCGCGATTCCTCTGTACTCGGGCATTTTAGAACTTCAAAGAGGATGCCTCTGGGCAATTCAGTCGGAGCCAACGTCGCCAGGTTGGAGAGAAGATCGGCTCTGGCATTCTCCAGCCTTGGAATCTGTCTAATGTTGAAGTCGCTAAAGGCGGGAGCGAGCTCCTTTACCTTCTCAAGGTATTTGGCCATACTGTCTTCTCGTGCTTCGTAATTCCTGCTGACTTGCCCCACCACCAGCTGAGAGTCACTGTGCACCCGGAGTTGACTTATTCCCAGCTCTCTGGCGATCCTTAGTCCTGCGATCAGAGCTTCATATTCCGCTCCATTGTTTGTTGCGGGGAACTCGAAATGCAGGGCATACTCCGCGATGACCCCCTCTGGACTGACCAAGATCAGGCCTGCGCCTGCGCCCGACATGTTGGAAGATCCGTCCACATAGAGGGTCCAAAAGCGATCGGAGGGATTAGTCTCTTCGTTGGGGGAGTTCGGTTGGGACTTCAGGTCGTCACCTTTGCTTTGTTCAAGTTCAGCCTCCTCTGGGATGGTACACTCTACTATAAAATCTGCCAGTATTTGGGCCTTTACTACTGGTCTAGGTCTGTAGTCGATGTCAAATTCTGTGAGCTCGATCACCCATTTCGCCATCCTCCCAGAGGTATCTGCCCGGTGCAGGACCGCCTTGATTGGTTGGTCGGTGAGTAGTATCACGGTGTGCCCTTGAAAGTAGGGTCGGAGCCTTCGAGCTGCAATCAACAAGGCGTAAGTCAGTTTTTCTAATTTGGTGTACCTGGTCTCGGCGTTCCTCAGCGCGCGACTAACGTAGTAGACCGGTCGCTGGACTTTCGCTTCTTCTTTGACAAGGACGGCCGCGAGGGCCATGGGAGAGACCGCTAGGTACAAAAATAGTTCCTCCCCAGGTTCAGGCTTTGCCAACAGCGGGGGTGAGCCAAGGTAGCTTCTTAACTCTTCGAACGCCTGTTGGCACTCAGAGGTCCAACAGAAATTCTTCGGCTGCTTGAGGGTTTGAAAGAAGGGCAAGCATCGTTCGGCCGACCTCGCGACGAAGCGATTAAGAGCCGCTATCCTCCCTGTGAGGCGCTGAACCTCCTTGATCGACTTTGGGGCGGTCATCTCCTGGATGGTGCGAATTTTCTCTGGATTGGCCTCAATCCCGCGCCCTGATACCATGAAGCCCAGGAACTTTCTTGAGGTTACCCCGAAAGCGCATTTAGTTGGGTTCAGCTTCATTCTATACTTTCGAAGAGCGTCAAAAGTTTCCTCGAGGTCGGTGACACGATTTCTGGAAGACTTACTTTTTACAAGCATATCGTCCACGTAGACCTCCATGTTTCGGCCGATCTGCTCCTTGAAGATTTTGTTCACCAGCCGTTGGTAGGTTGTGCCCGTATTCTTGAGGCCGAATGGCATGACCCTGTAACAGTAAAGGCCGCGATTAGTGATGAAAGCTGTCTTTTCTTCATCTTCCGATGCCATTCTAATTTGATTATAGCCGGAGAACGCGTCCATAAAGGTGAGGAGCTCATGGCCTGAGGTCGCGTCCACCAATTGATCGATTCGGGGAAGGGGGTAGCTGTCCTTTGGACAAGCCTTATTCAGCCTTTTGAAGTCTATGCACATCCTCCACTTGCCGTTTGCTTTCTTGACTAGAACAACATTGGAAATCCAATCAGGATAATTGACTTCCTTAATGAATCCGGCCTTGAGGAGCTTATCCACTTCTTCGGCTATCGCCTTCTGTCTTTCTGGGGCATGACTCCAGATTTTTTCTTTCGTCGGTCGATGCTTTGGGTCGACGGCCAGATGATGCTCCATGACTTCCGTGTCAATCTCCAGCATGTCTGCTGGGACCCAAGCAAAAACATCCGTATTCCTTCGTAGAAAATCGATAAGATGTGTCCGTACCTCCTCCCCCAGGTTGGAGCCAATTCGCGCCACATGATCCGCGTTTCCATCATTCAAAGGGATTGGTACTAGATCTTCGATTGGGCCGCCCCTCTCTTCAGTGAGGTCATCGCGAGCATCTAGTCCATCGACGAAACAGGGGTCAGCCTGATCGCTTCTTTGCAAGGTGATGTTGTAGCAGTGTCTAGCCAGGGCTTGGTCTCTCCGGACCTCTCTGATCCCCTGGTTGGTGGGGAACTTCAATTTCAAATGGTAGGTCGATATGACAGCTCGGAGAGCATTGAGGCCGGATCGACCAAGGATTGCATTGTAGGCGGATGGCGCCTTTACCACCAAGAAATTCACCAGAGCCCTGGACTGCTTTGGATACTGGCCCGCGGCCACAGTCAAAACTATCATTCCCTTCGTCGGGACGGCGTCACTGATAAACCCTATCAAGGGAGAGCAAATCGGTCTCAGATGACCGCCAAGAGCGGATATTCTTGAAAAAGCATCGTAGAACAAGATGTCGGTCGAACTTCCGTTGTCGACAAGAATGCGACGGACGTCGTAATTCGCTATATTTAAGGAAACTACGACCGCGTCGTTATGAGGGAATTGGACTCCCTGGGTGTCTTCTTCGGTAAAGGTTATGGGTTCTTCAACTTTTTGCCGCTTGGGGGATGCAGCTGGTATGTTGGTTGCCTCCCACCGGGATTCCCCCGAGATGGCGTTGATGGAATCCGGTAGAGGCCGATCATCCGGCCACTCCTAATCGGCGACCATAGCCGGAGGTAGTTGCGCGAATGCCTCGCGAGAAGGCATCAGATGAGGAAAGGGGGAGTGGGTGCCAGATAAGACGACCGGAGGTGGATCCGTTGAGCGCTCCTTCAAGAACAAGGGTACTGCGAAGACACAGGCCCCTTCCTCTAGCGCCAATCCTGTTGGTGCTAAAACCCGCTTGCACCGGAGAAGCTGGAGTTGAGGAAGTCGCGGTCGCTGTCGGGACCTGCAAAGAAAGTCTAAACCGGAGGTGGGGTTGCTCCGGCAAGACCCTCCGACGCTCAAGTCAGTTCTCTGCCTCAACAAGAATGGAGTGCTCGAATGGAGAATTTAGCAGAGTTTTGAGATAAAAAGATGAGAGCTTAGAGAATATCGTATCTGGGTCCCCCTTTTTGTAAGCAGAGGAGGTAACGGATTAATGGCGACGTTTGTAACCGCCTGTCAGTGCACCGTTCGGGATCAGGAGGGGTCTGTTATGAGGAGTAGCGGAGCGGAACTGTGGCCATTACTATGGCCTGCCATGTGGAGCCTGTTGTAGGTAGTGGAGCGGAATCATGGCCGTTAATACAGCCTGTCAGGGAGTAATGGGGTCGCGTAGGGTCCGCCGCAGGGAGTGGAGCAGGATCATGGCCGTTATTGTGGCCTGCCAGGGAGTAGTGGAGCTACGCGGAATCCGCCGCAGGAAGTGGAGCAGAGCTGTGACCGTTACTGCGGCCTGTCAGGGGGCGCAGATCCATCGGCTGAAGCTCGGCAGTGGTCGGAGTCCGGCCCCCATAGGGGTCCGAGCGGAGTCCTCCTTGCGGTTGGGGTCGTGGGTGGAGCCCGGCTCCCGTAGGAGTCCGGCGGAATCCCCTGCAATCAAAATCAGATGCGAAGTCTGGCTCCCATAGGAGTCCGGACAAGGCTTACTGGCAGCCGATGTTGAGGACGGAGCCCGGCTCCCGTAGGAGTCTGGGCGGAGTCTACTTGCGGTTGAAATTGTCGGCGGAGCCCGGCTCCTGTAGGGGTCCGGACGAAGTTTGTCTGCAGCCGTTGGAGTTGAGGATGAAACCCGGCTCCCGTAGGAGTTCGGGCGAAGTCTTCCTGCAATTAAAGTTAGAGACGAAGTCCGGCTCCCCTAGGAGTCCGGACAAGGCTTACCGGCAGCTAATGTTGAGGACGGAGCCCAACTCCCGTAGGAGTCCGGGCAGAGTCTACTTGCGGTTGAAGTTGTTGGCGGAGTCTGGCTCCCATAGGAGTCCGGACGGAGTCTGCTTGCGGTTGACGTTGGCGACGAAGCTCGGCTCCCGTAGGAGTCCGGGCGGACCTCCTGGAGCCGATTCTGCTGAGGACTTCGGCTGTGGGTATTTTATACCCAACAGTTACCATAAGATCATTATAAAAAATTAGGATCTCAATCTCACTAAGATATATATATATATATATATATATATATATATATATCGTTCATCATAGTAGAGGGCTATGATATTCGATAAAAATAGTGGGAGGTACAATTAAATAAAAAATATAATTTAATTATGTGTATCGTCATAAGTTGTTTACTTATGTTGTGTTCTTTATATAATATAGATTAAATTATATAAATGGTATCTTCATTATCACTGCAAAAAAATTTTAGATTCCAACAAGTTGATCGGTCCCAATTATGTGGACTGATTGAAAAATTTAAAAATTATACTCACTCAGAAGAAGCTCTCTTATATTCTTGATGTCCCTGAACCACAAGAGATTGGAGACGATGCCACAGAGGAAGAGGTATCCACATACAGGATGTGAAAAAATGATAGTTTAACTATCAAATGAATCATACTGACCTCTATGAGTAATGATTACAGAGGTAGCATGAAAGCAGGATACTCAATCCATACTCCTTAATCTTAAGGAGCTATATGGAGAACAGAGTAGAACTACTAGGTATGAGATATCTAAGCAGTTATTCTGTTGCCCAGCTATGCAACCCAAGAGGGGGGGTGAATTGGGTTTTTAAAAATTTTAACTTAACTAATGACTTATGAAAAAGTTTGTCAATGACTAAATGAATGAGGAGATAAACCTTAGTTCAAGATTAATTTGCCTAAAGCAAGGATGCAAGGAAATAATCAAGAGTTAAAGAGAAGCAATAATGCACACCACAAACACAAGGATTTATAGTGGTTCGGTGCCAACCTTGCACCTACATCCACTCCCCAAGCTCCTACTTGAGAATTTCAATCCACTATACTTGTATTCAACCCAAATACAAACGTTGGAAACTCCGACACTAGCTATCCCAAGCTAGTCTACTTATTTTTTGGGTACAAGTCAACCCAATATACTCCGATTTCAGGTTCGGATCAACCTTCCCTTATTTTGGAACCCCTCCAAAACAAAAACAATTACTCAAAAAGAGTAAAAACAATTTAGAGCACAAATAAGTACAAGAATAGCCCCTTTAATGAGCGAATATAACTTTAAATACACTTTACTCAAGTGAAGAAGCCCCTTTGTGGATTTCCTCAAAGTGGATGAAGAATTGAATGAACGCTTGAGGAGTTGGTGAGCTTTGATTGAAGGCTTCTTGAAGGCTTTAAATGAGCTCTTGATTAGGGTTGAAAAGTTGGCTTGAGAAACCCTCTCTTTTGAATACTCTTGAATGCTCTTTTGAATGCTCTTCAAATCTCTTTCTTTCTCTCTTTAATGTCTTGCTTAACTCTTTCAAATCTCTTGCTTGTTTTCCACCTTTTGAAACCTTTTATAGCTTTAAGAAATAGAGGAAAACATTCTAGGCAGAAAAAGAGCCGTTAGAGCACATTAAATGAGCATTAAAAGCAACTAAAACGGGTTAAAAACTAGTCGTTGCGGAGAAATCCCGTCACAGGGGTCGACTCATGAGTCGACTCATGCCTCAGGGGTCGACTCATGAGTCGACCTCTGTTGCAACAACCAGAAAATGGATTTTTGGAAATTTTGGCCCAAAACTGCAGAAGTCGACTCATGAGTCGACTCATGCCTTGTGGGTCGACTCATGAGTCGACTCACAGGCCGTGCCAAGCCAAAAATCTAGCGTGCCAACAGAAAATTCAGCGTGCCAAGCTGCTTTTGTACCATGAGCTGACTCATGAGTCGACTCATGGAATTCAAACATGCATAACTTCAAAAATACAAGTCCAAAAATAATGAAATTTTCATCAATAGATCACAAATCTTTTGCTTTACCAAATGATACTATTAAATCAGGGTTTTGATAAAATTATGATTTTGCCCCTGAAGAGCACAAAGATATTTTCAAATAAAAATATTGGTATCCCTTCAATCTGCTTTGTAATCATCAAAATCAATCTAGGAGCAACAATCTCCCCCTTTTTGATGATGACAAAACACTTGAACAAAAGCATTTATGTGAATCATGAATTTCAAAAGAATGCATTATAAGTGCATGTGCTTGAAAAGAAAAATGATTCTTTTAGCATGTGATACAAATGGTCATATGCATAAATAGTTTGCCCATTTGCTTAAGGATTTAAAAATTTGCTCATTGGATTATGTGATTTTGGTGTTAGAGCAGAAAATTTGTTTTTGTTATCAGAGCAAGCTGTATCTTGAAAATTTGCTCATTCTCATTTGATTTTAGTTTTAGTATCAGAGCAAAAATAATTAGGTGTGCCAATGCATGTCTAAGAGTTAATTTTGAAAGTGTATCAGAGCATTTTAAATTTAAGATGTATCAGAGCAAGTAAGAATTTTAAGATGTATCAGAGCAAGTTAAATTTCTTAAGATGTATCAGAGCAAGTTAAATTGCTTAAGATGTATCAGAGCAAGTAAGAATTTTAAGACATATCAGAGCATATTTAAATTTTTAAAGCAAATCAGAGCATATTTAAAGAAGTAATTTAAAAGGTTGCTCATTTGCATTGTACTTAGCAATTTACTCATTGTATTTTTAAGTTATGTAATAATTTTACTTTTGATATTATTCTTTTTCTTTAATTTCTCATAATTTATAGTTTTGCTTTTTCTTTTGCTTTTAATTTTCTCCCCCTTTTTGACATCATCAAACATGGTTAACTCCCCCTCATTTTCTGAAACATTCTTTAATTTCTCCTCCTTTAGAGTTTATCATTGATGTTTGCTCCCCCTTAATACAGTAATTATTAACAGCAATCATCAACAAATAGAAGATATTTCAACAAGAAGAATTAGTTTCAATAAAGGGAAGATATATAAACAAAAGATGATTGATATCAATTTCAAAAAGTAGATATATAAGTAAAAGATGATACCATAAAACCATAATTGTTTCAATACAAATTTCATAACATAAAAGTCAACTAGCTAATGTCAATACATGGCCCCAAAATACAGATCCTAGACAGAACAAGACACTAACACTTAGGATCTAGTAAAGATTATGACTAGAAGGATCGGAGTCGTCAGATATGGGGTGAGGAGATGATGGATCTCGACCAGAAGAACGTCCTCTACCCCGTCTGCCTCTGGCACGAGCAGGTGAGCGAGATGAACTAGGAGGCTGAGAACGCTGTGAGGCCAAAGACTGGACAGAAAGAGTGAGTCTGATGGAATCAAGTACGTTCAGTGCTTTGGAAACAGACTGAAGTAGAGCAGTGAACTGAGTGGATGCATGCTCACTCGAGCCTCGGATCTCTCTCCTCAGTAACTCATATCCACCCTCCAGTGCACCTCTGAGCCTGCCAGCCTCTGCAGTAAGGTCTGTGACCTCAATAGTAGACTCCTGTGGTTGAGGATGGGCCAAAGCAAGGACTTGCCCCTACAAGTCAAGAACTCTCCCAGTCAGTCTCCAAACGGTGTCCTCAAGCTGCTGAATCCTGATAGACTGATCTGAGATCAACTGAAACACAGTGGAAATATGGGGAGTCATGGTCTGATCAGATGAAGTGGCCCCTGGTGCAAATGAAGTAGTGCTCCACTGTCTAGATAGCAAAGAAGCCACACGCTGTGATATCTGCTCGATCTGATCATCAGCCAGTCTGAACTCTGATGTAGGTGCGCTGCTCTCTAGCTGACGTACTGGTGTGGACCTCCTGGTGAACTCTGAAGGGCCAGCCTCTGGATCTGGAATGAACTGAATATCTGGTGAAGCTGCCCTGAAGTCATGGATAGGAGATGATGGACCTTCTTCTTCAGCTCTGTCTTCTACTCTGTCCTCAGCTCTCTCCTCAGAACCCTTGATCCAACCACCATCAGTCTTTGTAAATCCCATACGGTGCAGGGTGTGTTGGTTGAAGGTGTCTACATGTGAGAGCTTAGTAGATGCCTCCCCGTCACAGCTAACTCCAAACCTCCTAAAAACTCAAGTAAGGGCCATACCAAAAGGCAAATGTGCCTTGGATCTGTTCAATGTCTCTCTCATGGCCTCTATCATTAGTGCAGGGAGGTTCAGGGGGGTTTGAGTGATAACATGAAACATAATACAAATATCTCTGCTGGAAAGTAGATCATGCCTACCACTCCTAGGGAAGAAGAGCTTCGTCACCAACTGATGTAGGATCCTCATCTCAATAGACAGAATTTTTGCTTCCAGTTTATTTAAACTCCCTGTGTAGGTTCCCCCTAGAATAACACTGATCTCCTCTTCCTTTACTGGGAGTTCCATATAAGAGTAACCCTCATTGGGCAAATGTAGTATTTCTCCCAATATACTAGGATCCAAACAAATATCAACACCCTTGACTGTTGAAGTCACTGACCCATTCCTATAATGCAAATTCTGATAAAATTCTCTGACTAGGTCTACAAAAGTGACTTCCTTAAGGGAGCAGTAGAAACCCCATCCTTGGTTTTTAATTTTTGTTCCAAAAGTAAAACCCTCTTTTTCAAAGAACCGAAAATTCACATTTTTTCCGGTTTCAACTTTCCTATCAGATAGAGGATTCTTACTGGGGCTTAGGGATGATTGAGAAGGACCTTGAGCTGACGCAGAAGCCGGAGTGGGAGCAGTGGAGGACTGAGCAGCTTGCCTTTTTCTCCGGATATTTTCTTCTAGCTCGCGGACCGACTTTCTTCTTTGTGGGAGCTTCATTTTCGGAGCCATTCTCACCACAGATCAGGCAGAGAGACTTGGAGGATCAAGTGGATGAGTGGAAGAAGGATTACAAAAGAATGGAGAGGGATTTTGGTGGAGAGAAGAGGCAGATTTGAGAAGAACGGTGGAGTGCTAGGGCACGCTCCAACCATTTCAATCAAAGGGAAAAAGCATGAAAATCCCCTTTCCCAGGTGGCGATTTATGGTGGAGAGGAGAAGGGAGAAGAACCTTGAGCTAGATCCTTGGTTTTGGAGAGAATGGGAATGGAGATGGCGGTTTTTGGAGGGAGGAAGATGATGAGTCGGCTCACGAACAAGATCCCAAATAAAAAGAAGGAGCCCGTGGGAAGTTTGAAGAAATTACAAGTTTGCCATGGGGTCGACTCAAGGGGGTCGACTCATGAACCTCAGAAATTCAGAAAAAATATGAATAAATTCCAGAAAAATTTAAAATTTTGGGAGAAGGAATTTTGCTCAAAGACAAGTATTGAGAATGCTAAACTTGAGCTTTTGGGATCAAGATAGATGATGGAAATTGAGCTCAAAGAATTTTTGACATCAAATCTTTGGAATTTGAGAAATATTTAGGCATATGGATCAAGAATTCCTAGATTTCTCCTAATTTCACAGAATCTGTCCTCACTAAGGGCCTTTGTAAAGATATCAGCTAATTGATTTTCTGTGCAAACATATTCAAGAATTATATTTTTATTTTGAACATGTTCTCTTATAAAATGATGTCTTATTTCAATATGTTTGGATCTTGAATGTTGAATTGAATTTTTAGATAGATTTATGGCACTTGTGTTGTCACATCTTATTGGTGTTTCATTAAGTTTGATTTCAAAGTCTTCGAGTTGTTGCTTAATCCATAAGATTTGAGCACAACAACTTCCGACTGCAATGTATTCGGCCTCAGCCGTAGACAGTGCTACCGAATTTTATTTCTTGCTAAACCATGAGATTAGGTTAACTCCAAGAAATTGGCAAGTTCCACTTGTGCTTTTTCTATCTAATTTACATCCAGTAAAATCAGCATCTGAATATCCTAATAAATCAATTTGTGAGTCCTTAGAGTACCATAACCCTAGAGTTTGAGTACCATTCAAGTATCTAAGGATTCTTTTAACAGCATTCAAATGAGATTCTTTAGGATTAGATTGATATCTAGCACATAAACAAACACTAAACATGATATCAGGCCTACTTGCAGTTAAATATAATAATGAGCCAATCATACCTCTATAGTATTTTAAGTCTACACATTTACCTTCATCATCCTTGTCAAGCTTACATGAGGGGCTCATGGGTGTGCCAATTGGTTTGGAGTTCTCCATTCTAAATCTTTTGAGTAGTTCCTTGGTGTACTTGCTTTGGGTGATGGAGATTTCCTCTTTTGTTTGTTTGATTTGGAGTCTGAGGAAGAAGGTAAGTTCTCCCATCATGCTCATCTCGAACTCCCCCTGCATGAGCTTAGCAAAGTCTTGACATAGAGATTCATTAGTAGACCCAAAGATTATGTCATCAACATAAATTTGTATAACTAACATATCATTTTGATTTCTTTTAATAAAGAGGGTTGTATCTACATTACCTCTTGAAAAACTATTATTTAGTAAAAATTTGCTTAGCCTATCATACCATGCTCTAGGTGCTTGTTTTAATCCATATAGAGCTTTATTTAATTTAAAGACATGATTAGGAAAAGCATGATTTTCAAATCCAGGGGGTTGTTCTACATATACTTCTTCAGCAATATATCCATTTAAAAATGCACTTTTGACATCCATTTGAAATAATTTAAATTTTATAAAGCAAGCATATGCAAGTAGAAGTCTAATGGCTTCTAATCTAGCAACAGGTGCAAAGGTTTCATCAAAATCAATTCCTTCTTCTTGATTATATCCTTTAGCAACCAATCTTGCTTTATTTCTAATTACATTACCATGCTCATCTAATTTGTTCCTAAAGACCCATTTTGTGCCAATTATTGAATAATTTTTAGGTCTTGATACTAAGGTCCAAACATTATTTCTTTCAAATTGATTAAGTTCCTCTTGCATTGCATTAATCCAATTATGATCATTTTCAGCTTCTTCAATAGTTTTAGGTTCAAAATGAGATACAAAAGCACAATGATTAAATACATCTCTAAGTGAAGAACGAGTTTTTACCCCATGCATAGGATCACCAATAATTAACTCCTTAGGGTGGTTGTGAACATACCTCCACTCCTTGGGTAGGTCCTTTGTACCTTGAGGTTGTTCTTGAATTTCTTCACCTCTCTCATCTTGTTTATCTTCTTGTTCCTCGTCCTCTGGAGTTGTTGAATCTTTCAGAGTGATCTCCTTCATACCTTCTATTAGTGGATCTGCATCATCAACACCCTCATTCTTCCTTGAAGGAAGATCGTTAGATTCATCAAAAACAACATGTATGGACTCCTCAACTACTAAAGTTCTTTTGTTAAAAACTCTAAAAGCTTTACTAGTGGAGGAGTAACCTAGAAAGATTGCTTCATCTGATTTTGCATCAAATTTATCAAGTCTTTCTTTACCATTATTTAATACAAAACATCGGCAACCAAAAACATGAAAATATGCAATATTTGGTTTTCTTGCTTTCCAAAGTTCATAGGGGGTTTTCTTTAAAATTTGTCTAATCAAAGCACGATTTAAAATGTAACATACTGTGTTAATTGCTTCCACCCAAAAATATCTTGGAAGGTTGCTTTCACAAAGCATGGTACGGGCCATTTCTTCTAAGGTTCTATTTTTTCTTTCAACTACCCCATTTTGTTGGGGTGTCCTAGGAGCAGAGAAGTTATGGCCAATTCCATTTTCATCACAAAAATTTTCAAAGTCTTGATTTTCAAATTCAGTTCCATGATCACTTCTAATATTTTGAATTGAAAATCTTTTTTCATTAGTGACTTTTCGGTGAAATTTAGTGAAAATATGAAAAATTTCATCTTTATGTGCTAAAAAGAAAACCCAAGTAAAACGAGAGTAATCATCTATAATTATAAAACCATATCGTTTTCCTCCTAGACTAGTGGTTCTAGTTGGTCCAAATAAGTCCATATGCAAAAGCTCTAAAGGTCTAGAAGTTGAAACAATATTTTTGGATTTAAATAAAACTCTTGTTTGTTTACCTAATTGGCATGCATCACAAATTCTATCCTTTTCAAAATTCAGTTTTGGCAAACCAAGAACTAATTTTTTCTTAATTAATTTTGAAAGAGAATGCATGCTAATGTTTGCAAGTCTACGATGCCAAAGCCAACTAGTCTCATTAACTTTAGCATTCAAGGATACTAGGCATTGCATGTCTATTTTGGCTAAATCATTTAAATCTACCATATAAACATTGCCATGTCTATGTCCAATAAATTTGATGCCATCGTTAATAGGACTAGTCACAATGCAAACAGATGATTCAAAAACAACTTTATACCCTTTATCACAAAATTGACTAATGCTAAGTAAGTTATGCTTTAAACCTTTAACTAACAAAACATTTTCAATGTATTTGGAAGGAGTGATACCAATGTTACCTATCCCGATGATCTTTCCTTTGCCATTATCTCCAAAGGTGACCATCCCTCCATCCTTAGCATCAAGCGTGATGAATTGTGATTCATCACCAGTCATGTGTCTCGAGCATCCACTGTCAAGATACCATTTCCTGTTTCCTCCTTGGGATGCTAGACACACCTGCAAACAAATGTCAAGTTTTTGCTTTAGGTACCCAAGCTTTCTTGGGTCCTTTTTGGTTAGTCAAAATGGTTCCTTTTGGAACCCATATTTTCTTTATAGTTGAATTTGTAGATTTGTCAAAGAAGCAGGTATATGACTTATGTCCTACTCTACCACATTTGAAACAAGTAATATTGGTAGACTTGTTACTTAAGGAATTTACATAAATATTTTTCAGATATTTTTATTTCTTCAAGGGGTTATAGCCAAGTCCAGCCTTATCATATACAACTTTTTGATTATCAAGAATCATATTGAGTTTGTTTGAACTTAATGTGAACTTATCTACTATTGGTTTTAGCTTGACAATTTCATTCTTTAAGTTTTGATTTTCTTGAAGCAAGGTGGATTTTTCAATTGAAAAGCTTTCAGCTTGTTTCACTAAGGATTGATTTTTCAATTTCAGCTCTTTGTTTTTCATCCCTAGTTTCTTTAATTCATCAATTAAATCATAGAATGCTTCATGCAATTCTTCAAATGTAAATTCACTAGGGGTTTCAGAAATTACCTCATTTTCGTATGCCATAAGGCACAGGTTGGCTTGTTCGGTTGAGGTTTCCTCATCGGAGCTTGAGTCATCACTCGCACTCCATGTGGCCATCATTGCTTTCTTCTTGAACTTTTTGGGACCTTTCTTCAGTTGTGGACATTCGGATTTGAAATGTCCCGACTTCTTGCACTCGTAGCAGATAAGGGGTTGATCTTTCTCTTTCTCTTTGCTTTGTTCCCCTTTTGTGAATGGCCTCTTTCTCATCCCCTGTTTTCTTTTTCTTAAAAATTTCTTAAATCTCCGGGTGATGAGTGCCATCTCTTCATCCTGTTCTTCATCTTCAGTGTCATCCGTTTCATCATCAGGAGGAGCTGTAGATTTGAGGGCAATGGTTCTTTTCTTTTTGACTTCATCCTCTTGATGTTGCTTCATGCTTAGCTCATGAGTCATCAAGGAT
Source organism: Elaeis guineensis (assembly GCF_000442705.2). Lineage (NCBI taxonomy): Eukaryota > Viridiplantae > Streptophyta > Magnoliopsida > Arecales > Arecaceae > Elaeis > Elaeis guineensis. The sequence continues at coordinate 53,569,281 of NC_026004.2, forward strand.
CCAAGAAGCTCTTCTAGAGGTAGAGTGTTCAAGTCCTTCGCTTCTTGGATGGCAGTCACCTTGGCTTCCCAAGTTCTTGGCAATGACCTGAGAATCTTTCTCACAAGCTCACTGTTAGTATAGGATTTGCCAAGACTCTTTAAACCATTAATGATATCAGTAAAATGAGTAAACATAACAGTTATGGACTCATCATGCTCCATTTTAAACAATTCATATTTATGTACAAGCATGTTTATTTTAGACTCTTTTACTTGATTGGTTCCCTCATGGGTTACTTCTAACCTATCCCATATTTCTTTAGCAGAAGAACAAGTAGAAATGCGATTAAATTCATTAGCATCAAGAGCACAATAAAGTACATTCATTGCTTTAGCATTTAATTGTGCCAATTTCTTATCAACCTCATCCCATTCTTTCTCAGGTTTGGTTGACTCCTCACCATCTATAATTTTAGTGGGTGTGTGAGGATCGTTCACTATGATACTCCACATATCATAGTCGAGTGCTTGTATGAATATTTTCATCCGAGCTTTCCAATAGGTGTAATTAGTCCCATTGAAAAGTGGAGGTCGGTTGGTGGATGGCCCCTCGGCTAGAAAAGTACCAACATGGGTTGCCATAGATCTTTGGCTCTTTGATTGTTTAGATCAAAGAAGGGCTAGAGCACCGGGCTCTGATACCACTTGTTGCCCAGCTATGCAACCCAAGAGGGGGGGTGAATTGGGTTTTTAAAAATTTTAACTTAACTAATGACTTATGAAAAAGTTTGTCAATGACTAAATGAATGAGGAGATAAACCTTAGTTCAAGATTAATTTGCCTAAAGCAAGGATGCAAGGAAATAATCAAGAGTTAAAGAGAAGCAATAATGCACACCACAAACACAAAGATTTATAGTGGTTCGGTGCCAACCTTGCACCTACATCCACTCCCCAAGCTCCTACTTGGGAATTCCAATCCACTATACTTGTATTCAACCCGAATACAAACGTCGAAAACTCTGACACTAGCTATCCCAAGCTAGTCCACTTATTTTTCGGGTACAAGTCAACCCAATACACTCCGATTTTAAGTTCGGATCAACCTTCCCTTATTTTAGAACCCCTCCAAAACAAAAATAATTACTCAAAAAGAGTAAAAATAATTTAGAGCACAAATAAGTACAAGAATAGCCCCTTTAATGAGCGAATATAACTTTAAATACACTTTACCCAAGTGAAGAAGCCCCTTTGTGGATTTCCTCAAAGTGGATGAAGAATTGAATGAACGCTTGAGGAGTTGGTGAGCTTTGATTGAAGGCTTCTTGAAGGCTTTAAATGAGCTCTTGATTAGGGTTGAAAAATTAGCTTGAGAAACCCTCTCTTTTGAATGCTCTTGAATGCTCTCTTGAATGCTCTTCAAATCTCTTTCTTTCTCTCTTTAATGTCTTGCTTAACTCTTTCAAATCTCTTGCTTGTTTTCCATCTTTTGAAACCTTTTATAGCTTTAAGAAATAGAGGAAAATATTCTAGGCAGAAAAAGAACCGTTAGAGCACATTAAATGAGCATTAAAAGCAATTAAAATGGGTTAAAAACTAGCCGTTGCAGAGAAATCCCATCGTAGGGGTCGACTCATGAGTCGACTCATGCCTCAGGGGTCGACTCATGAGTCGACCTCTGTTGCAACAACCAGAAAATGGGTTTCTGAAAATTTTGACCCAAAACTGCGAAGTCGACTCATGAGTCGACTCATGCCTTGTGGGTCGACTCATGAGTCGACTCACAGGCTGTGCCAAGCCAAAAATCTAGCGTGCCAACAGAAAATTCAGCGTGCCAAGCTGCTCATTGTGCCATGAGCTGACTCATGAGTCGACTCATGAAATTCAAACATGCATAACTTCAAAGATACAAGTCCAAAAATAATGAAATTTTCACCAATAGATCACAAATCTTTTGCTTTACCAAATGATACTATTAAATCAGGGTTTTGATAAAATTATGATTTTGCCCCTGAAGAGCACAAAGACTTTTTCAAATAAAAATATTGGTATCCCTTCAATCTGCTTTGTAATCATCAAAATCAATCTAGGAGCAACATATTCTATGTTAGAATGATAGAAAAATCATCCGTACAAGACCATATCCTTAAGATCATTGACTTGATCACTAGATCGAGTCAATTGAATTTTGTGATGGATGGAAAATTGAGTCAGAATTTGATCCTATAATCTCTCCTTGAATCATTCACTCAGTTTATTATGAATTATCACATGAACCAACTGAATATCTCTTTACCTGAGCTGTTAAATATGCTCAAAATAGCTGAGAGCCATATTAAAAAAGAAAAGACTCCACTTCTTCTAATGGGTAAGGCCTCTAAGAAGAAGTCAGGTATTAAGGGTTCAAAGAAAGCATTGAATCCTAAAGGTGGCAAAATGAAGAAGAGAAAGAAAGCTTCCAAACAAGGTATCTACTTTCACTGCGGTAGGACAAGATACTGAAAAAAGAATTGTAAGTCTTATCTTGCAACTGTAAAGGCTGGCGCAAGCGACGTACCAAAAAGTATGTATGAGATACATATAATTTTGTCATTAAGTTCTTCTAATTCAAACTCTTAGATATTGGATACCACCCGCGGTTCTCATATTTGCAAGTCATTGTAGAGGCTGCAGAATATTAGAGTATTGAAAAAGGGTGACTTCAAGCTCTACGGTGTTGAAGGAGAGTCCATCCAAGTAGAAGCTGTAGGGACATATATGTTGAAATTATCTTCTAAAAAAATCTTAGAGTTGGAAAACTGTTACTATATGCTTAAGATCATTAGGAATATTATTTCTATACTATTGCTATTGCCATAAGGTTTTGAAATAAATGGAAAGAGCAATAGTAGCTCAATTTTTTTTTCTAATGAAATTATCTGTCATGGCATTGTTAATCATGGTCTTCTGATTCTATTTAATGATAATATTTTTTATATTGATAAAAGTAAAAAGTAAAAAAAAAATATAAATAATACTTTACTTTGGCATTGTCAACTTGGTCATATAAGTGAGATATGAATTAACAAGTTACACAAAGAAGAGTTCTTTGATCCTTATGATTATCAATTATTAGAAACTTATGAATCTTGTCTTATGGGTAAAATGATCAAGACTTTATTTAGTGGACATGAAGAAAGGATCAGTGAGTTATTAGGACTTGTACATACAGACGTGTGTGGTCCTATGACAACTGAAGCCAGAGGAGGATACTCTTATTTTATTACGTTCACTGATGATTTATCTAGGTTTGGATATATATGTCTTATGAAATACAAATATGAAGTCTTTGATAAATTTAAAGAGTCTCAAAGTATGGTCGAGAAATAAATTAAAAAAAATATTAAAATCTTTTGATCCAATCAAAGAGGATAATACTTATCCAGTGAATTTTTAGAACTTCTTAAAGAAAAGAAAATTCTTTTAGAATAGACCTCTCTTTATACACCACAGTTAAATGGTGTAGCTGAAAGGAGGAATTACACTTTATTAGATATAGTGCAGTCCATGATGTGCCTTACAGACTTGCATATTTTCTTTTGGAGATATGCCCTAGAGACTGCTATCTATATCCTTAATAGAGTACTTTCAAAATTTGTGCCAAGCACTCCCAATAGAAGTAGTACTATAGCCTTTCTTCACAAGATCACTACCGAATTTTCTCTTCAAGAATCGATTGCACCACCACCAAATTACCTTCAATCTTTTGCTATTGCCATGCCAGGAACCTTTTCTCAAAGGATCACACCATCCATAATTGATTTGGAAATCCAACAATTTGATATACTAAACCCTAGGACAACCAGCCACTTGCTTTCCTTTTTCTGTCTTACTTTCTTTTTATTTTTTCTCATCTTTTATTTTTCCTTGTATTTTTCCTAAATTTTTTTGACTTTTTCCTAACAATCCAACACCCAACATATCAAGAAATCAGCCCCTTATCCCATAAGGGGCACCCCCCATTTAAATAAGAATGAAGGGGCGCTACCAAGGGATGCTAACACTTGTGTCTCCTTGATTTCTTTGGTGCTTTAATTTCATTGTGTGAGATTTATTAAGAATTTAAGATGCAGAAGGATTCTCCTCTGCATCCACATTCCAAAGTGCCATCTGATGGCGTGTCCCATAAAGATATGGCATGAAATATTATTAAGGGAGAAAGGATGGTTGTTAAGAGTTTCATTTAAGAAGGACTCTTCCTTCTTTCTTAATGCCAAAGCAAGAGGTGCACATTTTTTTTTGGCATAGAGATTAGGTAGGTGGCATGGAGGACTCCTTCTACACATGAAACACTTCCATGATAAGTTAAGAAAACAACCTAATCCAATTAGATTCAAGGCAATAGGTTAGGTTTAGCTCAAACACCTTTGAACTAACCTAATTGGGAACTTGGGTTAACACAATATGCTAGCATATCAAATTAACCCATAGAATTTATAATAAATCCTAATTAGACTAGATCAAGATCAAATCTCAAAGTGTGTGACTCATTGGATTTCATATCTAGCAAGTAGTGCACTCAGGCTAATGACCTAAATCAATCTGATTAGATTAGGTCAGGCCAAATGCATAATTAATCAAAACTCCTAATTAATTTTTGAATTAAATTTTTTAAATTTTTATGAGTCCACAATTTAAGATTGATGACTAGTAACTTGTCATGACTATCCAAAAGATATAAAATTTGATAAAAATAGTAAAATTATCTTTCAGTGATAAATTACCGTGCAATTCAATCCTTCAGTCATACAATACTCCAAAAGAGCTATAGACATGGAATCATGTCAAGCACAAATACTTATATATATATATATCTCGATCAGAAGGTGATAATTTAGTTGATGATATATTAGAAATTTTTTTCTAATTATCATCCTGTTTTGGCCAAAGACTTTCCAAATCATCAACCTATGAGATCATATAGGATGTGTAGGAACCATATCTAGGGTTTCAGGGTTAGATCTTGAAACTTTTTCAAGATCATACAGCGGAAGACTAAAATAAATCAAAATTTATTTTCTAAGATCAGAAAATCCCTAGATCTAAGATCCTATTACATGATTATTACATAGCATTAAATCAAAAATTAAAATATATATAAATATAGTATGAACTACATGTTGATCATATCAACATGTTTCTATACTAGCTACATCTAATGTATGTATTAAATAATAGATCAGATCTATTACCTTGCAAGTTAGACGCTCTAACCTCGCTGATCTGGGCTTAAGGATGATGTTGCAAGCCACACACGTGTCCGGCCTCTAGGAGTCGTCCACACGAGCCCACGAATCTCGATCAGAAGTCCTGCTTCAGGAAATCAGCACAGTATGCTAGTACTGCGCTGATCCTTCTTTGATGGTTGATCAGGTGCCTCCTTCTTCTTGATTTGGACTCTTCCAAAGATGGAAAGTAGAAGGAGGAGTTTCAGATCTGAGATGCTCTCAGGAAACTCAAGATGGAAGGAGGAAAGATATGAAAATAAAAACCCTAGAAGAAGACCCTCTTCTTCTTCACGTTTTTCTCTCTAGACACCCAAACTTGCATCTTTTATATCTCCACGACCCAAAGATATTTCTCTCTGATTTTTAGATGACAGAAAGGTATCTCAAATATCTATCTCCCCTTAAAATTTCATAAAGAAACTCGTTTTATATAGATAGATATGATAGAGTCCTTGTCTAGGTCAAACACCTAGTCAAGGCTTATCCAAACATGGCAAGTTAAGGGACGCCCAACTCTTGAGCACCTCCTCCATATTTTCGTGCATGGATCACCAGAAAAGGATGTACAATGTAAACCCTAAAAGCCACAAAAATAACAAAAAAAAATTTGGATAAATTCGGTGCAAAATTGAAAGAGTTTTGGATTTCTAAAATTCTATCTCATAGAATTCGAAATCCAAACTTATTCCTTTTAGATTTGATCCAAATCACCTTCCATGTAAGAAAGAAGAGAGGAGACCTTTTGTGAACGTGGGAGAGATCTGGGAGAGGGCTTTTGTCACACAAAATAAGTGGAGATTGGCGTTGAATAAGAGAGAGGGCGTGGAGAAGGTTTATGTGGCGCAAGGTGGAATCCTAGTCCTACTAGGATTCTATCTCATAACTTGTTTTAATTTGGTTTTCCAAACCAAATCAAATCAAAATTAGATCAACCCAATTAAAATAAGTCTTAACCCAATTAAGAACCTAATTTAATCAGATTTAAATTAGATTTAAATCTGATTTAATTTTCTAATCAAATTAGAAATTAGATTGACCCAAGTCCTAGTTGAACTAGGAATAGTCTTTTCTTGCACTTGGCTTATCCAATAAACCAATTAGACTTGATCCAATCAAGTCCAAACTAAATCTAATTAAATCATATTTAATTAGACTTAATCTCAGCCCATTGGCTTAATCAAATTAAGCCAATTAGCAATCAAATTGCTAATCGATCCTCCTGTAACACTTGTACTGGGTTAAATGTCAATCGTATTGATCATTTAACCCTAGAACGATTCTTAATCGTTGATCAACCATCCGATCGGATCATGAACTCTAATGTGTGTGACCTCATAGGTCCGAACCTAAGTCGGTAGTATAGAAACAAATTCCTATACCAATCGAAGTGACCATCTAGCAATGGTACCCGACGACCGGATAGGTCGAATGTGTAGAACAACATCCTTAGAACCCATGCGGATATAGTTTTCATATAATTCATTCCCTTGACCAAAATGATCATAGGACACCCCAGAGCTCAACTGTCAACTCTGATCAGGTTGTCCACATTGTATTTCAAAATATCAAATCCATCTGATGGATTACCCTGGCCAAGGTTTTGCTAAATTGAAATACAGCGACTCATTCTTCTCCAACTCTTGGAGTGGTCAATCCCATCTCGATCACACTCTGACTTCGCAAGTACTTGACTGTGCCCAGAAGCCTTCCGTCCCTGAATTAGAAATTCAGTTAGTCCAGTACCAAAGCACAGTGAGTTGCTTGCAAGTCACTGAGGTGATCTCAAGTCTAAGGGACACTTATACCTATATCCCATCAGAGACATTCTCGACAGCAGAATGCTCTGGAGTTGGTCACGTTCAATGACGATGTACTCTTACATCTCACCTGTATGCCATACCAGTGTCTCCACACTCCTTGGTTAAGAGGACAACCAACCCATATGGCCTACAGCGACCTATGCTCGATAGAAGCTGTCGTCCTTATTAACAGCCTATCATTTGGTCGTGAACAGTTTTAAGGACTAATCGATAAATCCTCTCTTTATCGAAATTAAATAGTCCTAAGGACTTCATCATAACAACGGAGTTCATTAGAAGATGAAAGCTTATGATGAAAATGCCAAATATATTTTATTTATTAACAAATCAATTACAATACTTGGTTGCTCAACCGTCAACAGCTTGACGATTGGCTTTTTGGGACATATTTTCCAACAACTCTCACTTGTCCTAAAGCCACTCGGCACAGTATCTAATACCCATCTTCGACTTATGGTTGTCGAACTCCTTTATTGCCAGGGCCTTAGTGAAGGGGTTGGCTAGGTTCTCTTTTCTGTCGATCTTCTGAAGGTCGACGTCACCTCGATCCACGATCTCTCAGATTGAGTGGAAGTGGTGTAAAATATGCTTCATCCGCTGGTGTACTTTGGATTCCTTCACCTGAGCTATGGCACCAGTGCTGTCGCAGTAGAGCAGGACTGGACCATCGAGGGAGGGTGCTACTCCGAGCTCGTTGATGAATTTTCTCAGCCACACAGCTTCCTTCGCGGCATCTGATGCTGCGATATACTCTGCTTCACAAATAGAGTCTGCCACAGTATGCTGCTTGGAACTCTTCCAGCAGATGGCTCCACCATTCAGAGTAAAAATATAACCCGACACACTCCTGCTGTCATCATGGTCAGATTGGAAGCTGGAGTCTGTGAACCCCACAAGTTTCAGATCTGACTTGCCATAAACCAACCATTGGTCCTTAGTATTTCTCAAATACTTAAGGATGGCTTTAACCACTTTCCAGTGATTTTCTCTAGGATCAGATTGGTATCTACTCACTACTCCTAGTGAGTATGCCACATCTGGTCTTGTACATATCATGGCGTACATGATAGATCCCACGGCTGAAGCATATGGGACTCTACTCATACGCTCTCTCTCTTCAGGAGTTGTCAGACAATCCTTCTTAGAGAGAGAAATTCCTTGGCCTATCGGTAGATAGCCCTTCTTGGAATTCTCCATGCTGAACCTCTTCAGCACAGTGTCTATGTACATGGACTGGGATAACCCAAGCATCCTTTTAGATCTATCCCTATAGATCTTCATCCCTAGGATGTAGGATGCTTCACCCAAGTCCTCCATGGAGAACTGTGATGACAACCAAACTTTTATTCCTTGTAGTGCGGGGATGTCATTTCCGATTAAGAGAATGTCATCCACGTACAAGACAAGGAATACCACAACTGGACCATTTGCCCATTTATAGATGCAGGGCTCTTCTCCATTCTTAATGAAGCCATACATTTTGATCACCTTATCAAAATGCATGTTCCAACTCCGAGAAGCTTGCTTCAATCCATAAATGGATCTCTGAAGCTTGCACACCTTAGACTCATCTGTGGATGTAAACCCCTCAGGTTGTATCATATACACCTCTTCGGTCAGCTCTCCATTCAGGAAGGCTGTCTTTACATCCATTTGCCAGATCTCATAATCCAGATGGGCAGCTATTGCAAGCATTATCCGAATAGATTTGAGCATTGCCACAGGAAAAAATATCTCGTCATAGTCAATACCATAACATTGACGATACCCCTTGGCAACCAGACGGGCTTTATAGGTCTCCACCTTTCCGTCTGCGCCCCTCTTCCTTTTGAAGATCCATTTATACCCAATGGGTTTAACCCCTTCAGGTGGGTCAACCAATGTCCATACATCGTTGACCTTCATGGACTCCATTTCGGATTTCATGGCTTCAAGCCATTTCTCAGAATCAGATCTCTGCATAGCATCCATATAGGTGATCGGATCCTCATTATTCTCATCAAGTTCGATGGGATCACCGTCCCGGATCAAGAAACCGTAGTATCTGTTCGACTGATGTGGTACTCTACCGGATCGCCTTAATGGTGCAGGTATATTGGGTTCCGAATCTGATCTAATCATATCCGACTCAGGTTCAGCTATTGGTGTCGGTCCTTCTACCTGTTGAACTTCATCAAGTTCAACCTTAGAGGCAACGGTTCCTTCACCAAGGAACTCCTTTTCTAAAAAGATTGCCTTAAGGCTGACGAACACCTTTTGTTCATCAGCATGGTAGAAAAAAATATCCTTTTGTCTCTTTGGGGTACCCTATGAATGAGCATTTGTCAGACCTAGGTCCAAGTTTGTCTGTGACTAATCGTTTGACATAGGCCGGACACCCCCAGACCCTGAGGTGTGAAAATACTGGCTTACGTCCCGTCCATATCTCATATGGAGTCTTAATTACAGACTTACTTGGAACCCTATTTAATAGATAACAAGCCGATTCGAGTGCATATCCCCAGAAGGATATCGGTAAGCTAGCAAAACCCATCATGGATCGGACCATGTCTAACAGAGTCCGATTCCTCCTTTCAGACACACCATTATGCTGTGGTGTTCCTGGAGGAGTCCATTGGGAGAGAATCCCATTCTCTCCTAGATATGTGAGAAATTCACTAGAAAGGTATTCTCCTCCTCGATCAGATCGAAGAGTTTTAATACTCTTCCCAGTTTATTTTTCTACTTCACTTCAGAATCGTTTGAACATTTCAAATGAATCCGACTTATGTTTCATCAGATAGAGATATCCATATCGGGATAGGTCATCCGTGAAAGTTATGAAGTAGAAATATCCACCTCTAGCACTGGTGCTCATGGGTCCGCATACATCAGTATGTACTAGGCCCAAGAGCTCAGTAGCTCTCTCACCTTTTCTAGTAAAAGGTGACTTGGTCATTTTACCAAGAAGATAGGACTCACAGGTTGGAAGTGATTCACAATCACTTACTTTGAGGATTCCCTCTTGAGTCTACCTGTTTATTCTGTTCTTGTTTATATGACCTAGCCTACAGTGCCATAAGTAGATATCTGACACACTATCTAATCTAGGGTGCTTGCCAGTAGAATAGACTCTTATCAGGCTTGATCTTTTTGGTCTGGCTCTGCACAGATATCCCAGCCTGAACTTGCACCTTCTTGACTTTCTTCTTCTTGTTCTTCTTTCCTTTCTCAAAGGGTCGAGAACCAGAAGATGAACCTCCCACTGAGTTCACTGAGTTCACCGACTCCTTGAGGAGTTGGTGATCCTTCTCAAAGTTCTGAAGCAACCCCATTAACCCATGGTAGTTTACTTCAGGCTTTGTCATTCTATAATGAGTGAGGAATGGGAGACAAGACTTGGGCAGCGAGTTCAGTATTGCATCTTTCCCAAGCTGCTCATGCAAGGGAAAGCCGAGCTTGCTCAATCGTTCCATCAGCTCGATCATGTACAATACATGATCAGTGATAGAGACTCCATCCCGTATTTTGGCGTTGAAGATGGCACAACTAGTCTTGTGCCTCTCTACGTCATCGGGTGTGCCAAAGGTATCCTCCAACACTTGAAGCATGTCCTTTGGCTGAGCCGTCTCGAATCTGCGACTGAACTCATCGCTCATGATAGCAGCTAGCATGATACAGCGCACCGTGGTCCGGTCACTGAGCCACTTCTGGTAAGTATCTCTAACTGTTCCACGTGCATTGACAGCTGGCTCCTCAGGTACAGGATCCATTATCACATATAGGATCCATTCATGCTCCAGGACTATCTTCAACTTTCGATACCAGCTACCGAAGTTGGGTCCCACCAACTTATCATTGTCCAACAATGATCGGAGCGATAGGAAAGTGGCCATATTTGCACAAAGGAGAACCATAACCTAATTAGCAATTGATTCATTAAACCTAAAGATTTGGACTTTAATCAAAAGGTTTCTCCCACTATTTTATTCGAATTGGTAGCCTCTACCTCCAATTCGAAGAATTACCCTAATTCCTTAGCGGGTACTAGAATCCACTTAGACTGCACACAAGCCCAACTTTGGTTGGCCAACCCATGTACATCTAAGGGTAGGTTCATAACCAATTGTTTCTCTAAATAATTTTTAGTAATTTTAATTTTGCCCCAGAAACCTAATCAGTAGGCTTTGGCCTCCACTGTAAGGATCCGGTTAGGTCTAACCATTAACATGATCATACTTGGTGTATCTAACCAACGAATGATTAAGCCCAACTTTGGTTGGCTCACCTAACCACCATTAGAGAGACACTTCCAAGTCGTCATATGATGAGTGATAATTCCATTAGTCAACAAGCACCAGGCCTTTGGGTCTGCAATGATTATTGAGTTCATGGACTCATTATCAAACACCTTAATGGGAGGCTATGACTCAGTTATCTCCATAACTTTATCATTTTAAGGACCTAATAATTTTAGAAGATTAAATAATATAGAGGATGAGGTCAGATGAACCAGCTTATCATGATCCTTCCACTGACTTCACCAAGTCAGCTTAAGGGAGACCATTAAAAGGGCTGGTCTAGGAGCACCTAAATCAGTCACACTGATTTACCTAGCTGACATGGGTCAGCTCGAATAGTCAAGTGATCCGATCAAAACATAATTTCACCAAGAGGCCAGGTAAGTTCGATCAGTGGGAGGGTCTGCCAAAGCTTGCCTTAGACACCATCATGAATGGCCAGGTAAGCGGGCTCCCAATTAAAAACCACCGGTCTGGTTTACCTTAGACACCAACTGGTTTAATTAGTTTCGATTAGATCAACCTAACAGTTCGTGCTAGACCGCTTAGCCAAGAATCAAGTCCATTTGGTTCTCGTTAAAGACATGGACTTGACCAACTACAACTATTGTAATTGATCTAGAGAATCCTTGACCTAATCTAAGACAACAATTGATTAGATTTAGTCAATTCTCTAATTAAGTCCATCTTTAATCTAACCATAGGTCTAACCCAATTAATGGACCTAATTCCCACTAACCCATTAACCCAATGTGTTATGATTTGTGTCTTAGGTTCTTCAATTCACAATCCTAGAACCAAATCAAACAACTTCTTAATTCTTAATTAAGTTTTGAGCTGAGGGTTGGGTTCGGCTTTTCAAAAAATAATTTTTATATTTGTAAAATAATTTTACAATATGATTCTACCAATCATATTGCATGTTTGATTCATAATCAAGATGCAAGTGAAATAAACATGAAACTACTTTAGATCTAATCTAAACAGGTTCATGTAATTGAAACAATTTCAACTTTAAATAATTTTTTTGCACAAAAATTATTAACAAAGAGATTTTATTTTAGATTTAAACATCTTTTAAATCTAATAAATCATAAATTTAATCTAGATCATATCTAACAAATTTATGATTAAAGATAGATCTATACAAACTAGGACAACCTTTGCACTGTAAGGGGTAAACCTTACAGCAGGACAACCTTGCAGTTTGTGATTGATCTAAAATTTTAATTTCAGATTTAATAATCAGATTATAAATTAGATCTAATCTAATAAATAATCTAAGCATGTATAAATAATCATGTAATAAAGAACCTGGCTCTGATACCAATTGTAGGAACCATATCTAGGGTTTCAGGGTTAGATCTTGAAACTTTTTCAAGATCATACAGCGGAAGACTAAAATAAATCAAAATTTATTTTTTAAGATTAGAAAATCCTTAGATCTAAGATTCTATTACATGATTATTATATAGCATTAAATCAAAAATTAAAATATATATAAATATAGTATGAACTACATGTTGATCATATCAACATGTTTCTATACTAGCTACATCTAATGTACGTATTAAATAATAGATCAGATCTATTACCTTGCAAGTTAGATGCTCTAACCTCGCTGATCCGGGCTTAAGGATGATGTTGCAAGCTGCACACGTGTCCGGCCTCTAGGAGTCGTCCACACGAGCCCACGAATCTCGATCAGAAGTCCTGCTTCAGGAAATCAGCACAGTATGCTAGTACTGCGCTGATCCTTCTTTGATGGTTGATCAGGTGCCTCCTTCTTCTTGATTTGGACTCTTCCAAAGATGGAAAGTAGAAGGAGGAGTTTTAGATCTGAGACGCTCTCAGGAAACTCAAGATGGAAGGAGGAAAGATATGAAAATAAAAACCCTAGAAGAAGACCCTCTTCTTCTTCACGTTTTTCTCTCTAGACACCCAAACTTGCATCTTTTATATCTCCACGACCCAAAGGTATTTCTCTCTGATTTTTGGATGGAAGTAAGGTATCTCAAATATCTATCTC